>NC_090193.1:29460876-29760876 GCF_024679245.1 Pseudorasbora parva
GCTTGTTTCCATATAAGCAAAGTGAATGGTTAAAAACAATGACGCATAATTAAAAAAATCCCTTAACAATATTTCATACAATTTCTGTGAGGAACATAGCTTTTATTTTACTTTGGACGATTGAAATATGTACACTGCCGTTCAAAAGTTTGGGATCAGAAAGTTTTATTTTAAAGGTGCCCTAGAATGATTTGAAACAATAAGTTAAATTGTTCTCTAATATCTACATAGAGGGTATGTGGCTTGTTTAAGGGAAAAAATTGTCCAGATACAGTTTTACAGGTCCATTTGCAACCCTATAAATTGTCCCTAGGATGTAATGCTCTGTTGTTGCCTTATTTGGAAGAGTCATGAATATTAATGTTGAGCTCTGCTCTGATTGGCTTATTTCAGCAGCTCACAGCTCACAGCAGTTCAGTGAAGCGGCTCGTGAGTCCTGACCGTCCTGACACAACACAGACTGACTAAATGAAACTTTAAGCAAAACATTTCAAATGGAGATTGATAAAATGCAGCTTACTTGTTTATTTGGTGTTTTCAGATCATCCGCACGCGAGAAAGAGCTCGTGTTTGTGCGGTTGCCAGATTTCAGTAATTCAATTTCCCAAACAGAGCTTTTCTGTATACACTCCAGTTTTTACCTAAACATGTCCAATCTGGCAATCTGTTTAGAGCTCTCTCTCGCGCACGGACGATCTGAAAACACCAATAAACAAGAAAGCTGCATTTCAGCAATCTCCATTTGAGATGTTCTGCTTAGTCTCATTCAGTCTACATTTTAGACTTGTCTTTTTTCGTCAACGATATTTCATGTTTATATAACGTTAGTCACAATGTAGGCTAAGGTTATGCAGTGACTGTGATGTTGCCTTATCTAAAATACAAATAGGCAAACACATCATAGGAAACATCATACTTCAGTTCTCAAAAAAATATATATGTAACTTATATTTTTACTAAATGAATAGCCTTGTCAAATGACAATCGTTTTAACTTATATGGTGGAAAAGGTGACGTTTGCTAGAAGGATTGAGTGAACGATCTAAGCAAAGTATCTATGGTTGTATTTTTTAATACAAAATAATATTACCCTTTGTCATTAGACGCGTTATTTAGTTTTGTATGGTACTTGGTGTTTCCTATTACTGTACTAGCATCTTGCCTTAGACAATGCGGTCTCTCTAAGAAACTTTCAATTTAATCAGAATTTGTTTAAACAGTCAATAAGTGGATAAAATCGCTACCTACTGCTTGCAGGAATATAGTTGCCACTTTCTTCAGTTTAAGATGCTGAGCGAAGCTTGCTTGAAATGGGCCAAACAAACAAACAATCTTGAATTAAATGGTTGTGGTATCGGATTATAAACATCATCCATGACTGTTGACATTTTTAATCTGTGGGAAGGGTATGTAAAGTCCACAGGTCTCCTGAATAGCCTGAAACATTAAGTGTGTCCATGCGAGCAACTTGTACCTGATGATTCGCTCCATTTCCATCTGACAATGAACATGTTTGGACAGAGGTGCAAATGTTGGGGGCGTGCATATAAATGATCCCCAACGCTTGCGTCACATTTGGGTTTATGTCGAGAAGCACTTTTTTCAGTGGAGTTTTGGATTCACAAGATTTACATAAGAAGTAGGAGGCAATGATGTTTGAGACTCACAGTATGTGATGTCCATGTACTAAACTTTTATTATTTCACTATGGCAAGGTTAATTCAATTTTTCATTCTAGGGCACCTTTAATTAATACTTTTAATCAGCAAGGATGCATTCAATTGATCAAAGGTGAAAAGAACAGAATTTATTTGAAATCTTTTAACACTTATGCTTATGTTACAAAAGATTTCAAATAAATCCTGTTCTTTTTAAACTTTGTATATATATATAAATATATAATTTATTTTTATATACATATTTTAATGCAATATATATATGCAGATTTGGTAAAGTTTCTGATTTCTGAAGGATCATATGATGGTGAAGAGCAGAAATTTTGCCATCACCGGAATAAATTACATTTTAAAATGTATTACAATTAAAAAAATACTGTTTTTACATGTTAATAATATTGCATGTGTTTTTGATCAAATAAATGCATCCTGGCTTACCATAAGACACTTGACCAACCTCAAACGTTTAATTGGTACTACATATTCAGATTTGATATTTTGATCATTCTTCACACTGAATATTTTAATGTATGTGAACAAAAATTAGATTATCAGTGAATGACTTCATTTTGGTCTGTTCCTTGCTATCATGTGATTAAAGGGGGGGGGGTGAAATGCTGTTTCATGCATACTGAGCTTTTTACACTGTTAAAGACTTGGATTCCCATCCTAAACATAGACAAAGTTTCAAAAACTAATTTTGGACGTTTGATGGAGTATTTCTGTGTCAAAAATACTCCTTCCGGTTTCTCACAAGTTTCGGCGAGTTTTTTTCGAGTATGGGTCTACTTGAGGTTAATAAGAGCGGAAGGTAGGGTGCGCGCGCGCGTGCGCGTGACTAGAGCACGCTGTAAACAGTCTCTCAGGTGCAGATCCAGTCGTCCGTGAACACTTATGTGGCGCCACGCTTCTCTTTATTCCTATGGGTGACGTCGAGCGACTTCAACGCTTCAGCACAGCATTCCGGGAAGGCAGCGCTGCATTTGAACCGATTTGAACGCAGAAATGACGGGAAGCTTCAAAACATCGTTTCAATTGCGTCTCAAAATGGATTTACACACCACTGCTGTCAGGACTTTACCAAATCATACCAAAGAAGTGTGTTTTTGACGGAGCAGTCCCAGCGCTAAAGCTTCGGTCCTGCTTTGGAAGCAGCCGGTGAGTTAACTTAAACTGCCTCAAATGTCTCTGCTTTTGGCTACGGACGCATGAGTAAACATCAGTAAACGACACGATCGCGTGCTTCGTCATTCAAATGCGCTAACTGTTAACGGTTACTCCATTGTTGTTCTCTGTATAACGTTACAGTATTCTGACGTGCAAAACCGTTTTGCTTGCTACTTCTAAGGTCTAGTCGCATACAATAGTCCATAAACCGAATCATGTCCTCATACACTGCGAGTAAACACACACAAATGTGGAGAGGCCACTAAATACAGTAACTTACATACCACAGAGACGGACGTCCTGATGTTGCCGTTTCTCCTGTTCAATTTATTTCTCCCTCAGATTTGATTGTGGATCATTATCTGTATTAGCTGAGATAGATGGGTTTCTCCGGTTTCTCCACGCTTGAGGACGTCACCGCTTTGCGCGCTTGTCATTCTTTAGCTCCGCCCACACGATACGCCTCCAGGCGCTCGGTTTTTTCCGGAAAGACTCGGTACAGCCTATATTTCTTTTATAAATATGATAAAACTAAAGACTTTTCGGAGATATGAAGGATGCAATACTACTCTATAGGTACTCAAGATTGACATGAGATTGACTGAAACTGAGTGTTTCACCCCCCCTTTAAGGAGACTTGAAATGAGGGCTGACAGTTGAGTAACTGTTATCATTCTTTCTTTATCATATTATACAATGTATAAATTGTGAATCCACTTCATGATTTGCTGAGGGGAGAATGTCACAATATCCCTGTTTTGGTGTTTCTAAAGCATTTGTTTTCTTTTGGCATGAATATGCAAGATAATTTTAGCAAGGCTAGATTTCATATTTATAATAGCAACATTTATAATTCCATCTATAATTCAGTTACTCTTATAGAGAGAACAAATGACCTGTTCTAGTCTTTGAAGCTTCTGGGGTCTTTTGCTTGTGATTTGAATATGGCCTAATAACATTGAGCATACATCCATTCTGACCACAGAGTTGAAGGGCTTTAGGGTTTGCTCTGCCTTTCTGCGCTGACCTCTCATTAGATGTGCTATTGCTAAGCCAGTTACCAGCATGGACTTGATCCGAGCCACGCAAATCTCCAGATTAGACGGAGGCGATTGAGCGTTCTGATCAGATTATTCTTCAGGGTCTATGGCATTGGATTGGACCTTCTCACAGGCTAATTATCCTTAGCTCATGTGAGTAGGCTTTGCATATAGAATGATCCTTGGAGTGCTTGGTTCGATAAAGATTTACAAAACTGAAAAGGAAGCATTGTCATTTGCTATGGCAAGTACACACTGAAAGCTTTGCTAATGTCAATAACGTGTAAAGAAGTTTGGGATTAGCGCGTAAAAGTCAGTAATGTTGAAAGGATGGGGTGGATTTTGTTCTCTATTTCTTTCTAAAATAGCTCAGCCGCTGGTCAGTGAACCCGTGTTAATCATGCCAGTGGAATCACTGATGAATATGTTTGTTCACGTAGGTTTTTTTTTTTTTTTTGCCAGCGTTAACTATGAACAATTTGAATTAAAACATACTGTTATGAAAATCTGGTCAGGTTGTCCACATTGTATTTTGTTTAAGTGTAATTTTGATGATTTTCCTCCTGCTTTGGATTGTTACAATGACAGTAAATGAACAGTGTTTACTCATTCGCTGTCATTTACATTTATTTGTTAGTATTTTTCCGCCGGCAGAGAGTTTATTAAACTTCTGCATTTTTGTATCAATGCCCATAGACAGTTGGATTGACAGAGGGTTATTAAAGGCACAGTATGTAATTTTCACCACTAGAGGTCGCATCAGAGCAAAGGAGTAGTTTGATGACGTTGACACCTTCCTTCTATAGGCAGCTTTTATTAAAAACGCCTATTTGGCCAGTGGTGATGTAACCCTGTAATACTGAAAATCACAAGTGTTTGATAAATTTGAAAAAATTGATTGAGTTTGTTGTAGTTTGACACTCTTTTTTTAAATTATTTTTTGCACAGCATCATTTAAAATGTTATTAAAAAATAAAATGTCTGAAATGTGTAAGTGTATAATTAACAAAAAAAAGTAATGAATTTTACAAAATGTTGATTAAATTGTATTCGTTTGACCTTAAACAGACATTTTGCACATTAGCTTCAAAAATGTTATATTTTTGTTGGCTAAAAATGTGAATTGTGTAAACTGTCAAAAACACCTCACAATCTCATGGAGTGTTCTTATGCCCCAGTGTTTTGGGGTGGTTAGTGCTTACTTTTTTCAAACACGATTCACATCATACGAATTCAGCCACCTCATAAAGTAGTTACATTTCCTGTGAAATCAGGTTGGACAGGAATGTTAGCGATTTGACTTGTGGTGTAGGTCTATATGCGTGATAAGTTTGTGCCATGAGTGTAATAAACATGTTTGGGCTCCACTGAAGCTTGTGATTTTAATTGTGGTGTGCTTTTTCCTGGGGTTTTTATTCATCATTATGTACATCTGAACAACGCGTGTCTCTGACACCTGGAATTGCGGCTGTGGAGGCTGGGAGTTTGGCTTTTGCTGTGTTTGTTGCGATGTCCTCTGGGGACTGTTCTGTCTCCCTTTCTTTCAGCAGCCTTACACATGGCTAGTGTTGTTGGGGGGCGTCACAGAGGGCCGACAGGGGCAGGGGAGGGCTGGTAAAGGGCCTGGGATCTTTACAAATGCTGTCAAGGTTTTGAATGATGAGAAGAGAGAGTGTGTGTGTGGTGAGGAAAATCAGCAGGGGTGAGACAAATTCCAGTTTGCCCTTCTGAGAAACAAACACGCGTACACAAGCACACATGCACTCGGTGGCATCTGCGCTGTGGTCCGTCACGGGGTCACCGCATAACAACCAGAGCTAATGAACCAATCACCTGCAATCAGTCAGCAGAGCAATGATAGTCATCTGTTCGTGCGGCTCTCCTTTTAAGATTCAAAAGCCAAAAGGTTGGTCAGTGGCGTGTTCTTTGCCTCCTGACAGACTTCTGTCCAAGCCCTAATATACCTTAGGTATGAGCAAAAGACTCCCAAGGTGACTTGGGCAAACCAAGAACTATGAAGTATTAACTGTAGGTTAATACTTCAGTGTTTAATAATGTTAGAGATATGTCTAATCTCTGTCTATGTGACAAAAGAAGCTTAGAGTTTAGTTGCTTTTTTTCTGGGACCAATTGGCACGTTAGCATGTTAGTGCAGAGCTAAATGAAAATACTCTCATTATTCACTCACCCTGTCGTTTCCAACAGTATGTTGAAATTTTTTTGTCCCGTGGAACACAAAATGATTTCTAAAGAATTTTCAAGTTACTCTTTTTCATGCAAAAATCTTCAAAAAGGACAAAAGTTGCCGTTTCCAGTGAATGCGCGAGACTTCAGATGCTGCTATAGGTAAATAACTAGAAGAAAACAAAGTGCAGTAAAAGTATATTTTGCGCTACAAAAAATCTAAATAATCTCGGTTTGCATATCAAGTAGCATAACAGACTTTTTACAGCTAAGATACCTGGAAGTGGATTACACCGGAAGAAGATTGTTAAAAATAAAGTGGAGACTCACTCCAATTCTTCTGAAACCATGCAATAACTTTGTTATTTGTTGAAGCTGTTATTCATTCATAACCTTTTTTGTAATCTCGTTTCAAATAAATGGAGTGGAGGAAGATTTGAGATTTGCAAATTTCATTATTTTATCCAAAATGATAAGTGAAAAAGTGAAAAAAGGCCACCCCTCTTATAATTATGTATAAAAAGTAAATTTACAAAATGTTTATTTTTTTATTTTATTTTATTAAAAACATGATTTAACACTACAGGGCTGGTATACCAATTACATTAAATCAAATAATCAATTGCAACAAAATCTTACCATTTATCAAAATCCATTTACAATGCATTTACAATTGCCTAAATAATGTTATGATATTAATTTTCTAAACACAACATTTTGACTATAGACATATGAAAGTATACTATTATATATGAAACTAAAACCAATGGCAAGTTATAAAAAAGTGAATCATAGAATCATTCATTCAACCAATTCGTTCAAACCAGCTGGTTCATTCGAGCAAGTGTCCACTGACTTTATGAATAGGTCACTGAATCATTGACTCACCTGATCTATTGAAAACGGCGAATCATTCAAGAACAAAACATCGCTTTATGTTGCTGGGAGATGCAACTTTTCTACTTTGTTTGGCTAAATTAACCAAAATGGTCAAAATGTACAATGTTGTGTCAAAAAATAGTCTATTCATTTAATCAACTTATTGTTTATTGAACTGTTATATAAAATTAATATCACATTTTGCAATCGTGCTGATATTAGAGCAAATTATATTGTGATATTGCTTATCTATATAAATACAAAAATACAAGAACTCATACAAGGGTAATTCATATCTTGAATTTTGGGGACATTTTTATAAATTTTGGTGCATGGCATTTCCGGCCTTGCATGATGCTATTTTACGTCAAGACTAGCATGATTGTTTTTAAACTTAAAGGGATAGTTAGGGTTAGTAAATTATGGGATAATTTTCATTTTTGGGTGAACTATCCCTTTAATAAAGAGCTATAGCCTAAGTAGGCTTGCTGTATTGAGATGTTTTAATAGTTTACTTTCCCAGCGGTGACAAACAGTGCCAAAGTTTAGGGCAAACATGATTGTTACCTGGCTGTCAGCAATGAAGGCAAGACCAGGAGACATGGATGAACTATTCCGAAAGATAAACAATTATATCAAATAAATAATAGAAATTGTAAATAAGCTTACAAATCCACAATTTTCTATAATTTTAAACATGCTAGACTAAACACTTTATTGACTGAGACTGTGACCTTTTATTGTGCTTGTGATCTGCAGGGAATCCCAAACAAACAGATGACAGGAGATTCCCTCGTTTCCATAGAAACAAAAGAGCGTGTCCACTATGTGACAGTGAAGCAGTGTTCAGTTCGGCCCCTGTTAACCTTTTTTTGCCCTTTACTCATGAAATCTCTCTCTCTCTCTCTCTCTCTCTCTCTCTCTCTCTCTCTCTCTCTCTCTCTCTCTCTCTCTCTCTCTCTCTCTCTCTCTCTCTCTCTCTCTCTCTCTCTCTCTCTCTCTCTCTCTCTCTCTCTCTCTCTACATTTGACCACTACGTCCCTACACCATTACAGCCATGTGGTTTGTGGTTATGGCAAACTGTGGTGATGTAAATACCATCTGTGATTGAGTTAGCAAGTATCATTATAATGCGTTTAAAAAAAAAAAAGCACTGAATATTTTGCTTATTATTTTGTACATGTATGTCAAAAATATATATATGAGGAGCCGCCTGTAATCTCAGTCAGTTCCCGCTCTCCTCTCAGATCTGCTCTATCTGAAGGGATTACACCCTTCACGGGATCCTTCCCTAGTTTTTTTTAATCTGTGTTTCTATCTCTAGCCCTCACAAACATTTTTAGGCAGTCAGCAAAATCCTGGGTAGATTATTTCTGTATTATCACATACTGCCAGCTTTTAATGTCCAGAAACTCACCACACAGTTACAACTTCTATTTGCATTATCGGACATGGCGAACATAGCAAGCGAATGAGAAAAACGTCTTTTAACAGATTACAGATAATCTTGAATGCAGTCAACCTAAAAATATCGGGTAAAACAGGGGTTATCAACTCTGACCCTCAACGTTCAATTTCCAAGCCTAATCAAACGCACCTGAACAAACTAATCTGGAGGCTTGCCTTCAAGTGGCTTTGCTTGAAACCCACAGGCAAATGAGTTTGATCAAGGTTGGAGCTAAACTCTGCAGGGAAGTGGATCTCGAGGGCCAGAGTTGCTAGAATATGTAATTTTGAATTATGTTTTTTTATTTGTTTTATGCTTATACTTTTATGCCTATGTGATTAATTACCTAGGAGACAAATAACTGAAACTAAATTAGCCCACGATTTTACCCTCAAGTCATCAATCAGAGTTATTATAAAAAATGGCCTGGCTCTTCCAAGCTTTATAATGGCAGTGAATTGCTGTTTCTGTTTTAAAGGGATAGTTTACCCAAAAATGAAAATTAGTCCATGATTTACTCACCCTCAAGTCATCCTAGGTGTATATGACATTCTTCCTTCAGACAAATAAAATGTTGTTATATTTTGGCTAATTCATGAATCTGTCCATCAAATAACATGCTCTATGCAGCTCCGGGAGGTTAATAAAGGCCTACTGAAGTGAAATGATGTGTTTGTGTAAGAAAAATATCTATGTTTAAAATTGTATAAAGTAAAGTTTCAGTCGATCGACTTCCGTTCAGTTTATGGAAAAAATGTTGAAAGTGCCTCTGCAGTTCAAAGGGTTATGCTACCATGCACTCGGAAAGTTCCACTAGGGCTGGGCGATAAATCGATTTTATGGATTAATTCGAGTTTGTAGTTTCATGTCGATTTTTGTGAATGAAAATCGTTTTTTTTCTTTAAAATCCGCCGACGCTCCCTCTGGGCTCCCGTAATGGCTGAGCCCTCCCCCGCGCGTTTGCCAGTGCCACAGAGATACACAAACAACAAGGACATTAACATACAGTGTCATTGGTTCAGTTTTTCACAGAACTACAATACCCCGCTGCAAAGTGTGTTTGAAGACTGAACGGAACTGCGCTCATTTGAGCTGCGCGGACAACGAATGCAGCGCGAGCTCATACACGGGCCGATCTCGTGACAGACACGATACACTGCGCTGGAGATCCAGAGAGAGAGCGTTTAAATTCACCAACAGAATTAATAACAGCGCTACTGTGATCTAGTGGAAGCGTTCGGCGCAGAATTACGTTATCTCTTATGAACCACAGATAACAGATCAAACAGAGCTGACATGGAGACAACATGAGCGAAGGTCAGGGGTTTCAGTCACAAATCACCAACATTCACCATGATTTACTGTAGTAAAACCACATGGATTTAATGTTTTTGTCATTATTTATCTTAGGATTCGTACAACCTTTTGAGATTGAAATTCAAGCACTTTCCAATGGTTTTGTAGGCTACACTTATTTGTACACATACTGTCTGCACTTATTTCCAGCACTTCAAAGCTCTAAATATCTGAAATATGCTATTTTAATGTGATGGTTTGTAAAACTAAAAGTTTAAAGGGGTTTTGTGAAAGGAATAGTATTTTAGTTTTTTTTTTTTTAAATGTTTAATCCATTTCGTGGCAACAAGCATTTTTTTATTAAAAAAAGATATGCAGTGCCCACTATAACCAGCAGAAGAGCACTTATTAGCCTTTCCACTCCCTAATATATGGAGAAAAGTATGAAGTCACAAAGTCTCATGAAAAAACTAAATTACACAGAAAGCAAGTAAAGAGCTCATTTTATAATAACTGAAGCTGTCGGTCAGTTCAGTGTGAGAATATTGAAGAACAATGGTAATCTATATTTAATGATAACATTAGCATATTATTAAATAGCATAACATTTAAATTTTATATAAATTTTATATACATATACTTTTTTGCACATTACTGTTGTTAATAAAAGTTAATTTGATCTGCATATCAATTAATAAACCTTTGATATGTATACTGTATATTGCAAAAAATATGGTGCCCATTTATACTGTGGAATGGTCTGGGTTATTCCCCATGCTGAAAGTTTTGCACCCCAGGTAGGCACTCTACCAAGCCGCAAATATTTTACCTAAACAAAATAAAGTTAAAACTTGTTTTTAACAATTTCTTTGTCATGCAGATTGATTTTAAGTAGGAGGGGGGGAAAAATCGATTAAAATCGTAAATCGAATTTTTTGGCAAAAAATCAGGGATTTTTTTTTTTGGCCATATTGCCCAGCCCTACGTTCCACCCATAGGGGCGGCCATTGCTAACCAAGCCATCACCTGTTGTTAGCATCCCATTGACTCCCATTCATTTTTGAGTCACTTTGACAGTTAATAACTTTACATCTGAGGTGTTTAAAGACTCCATTTGTCCATTGTTTATTTCTAAAGAAACACGACAATGCATAAAAGGCTCCATTACCTTGTATCTTACACTATCGCCCCGTAGAAGCTGTTTTTGTAAAAATAGGCTAACGATTGCGTCATAACCAAAGCGACTGTCGCACAGTTGAGAAATTACCGCATAGACAGGAGGAGACACTCAGAAACAATCTTTTACTGTTTATGAGGAAGTCGGGGGGGACGTGGAAACATAAAGTCCGATAAAGTCAAAGGAGAAGAATGGGGAGAAGCTAATAGTGAGCCAAAAGCAACGGGAGAAAATATTAAAACAACGTGATTCAGATTTCACTTTCAACAACTACTAGAAGACCTACAGCTGTCAGATAGGAGGCTCACGTCACATCTACGTCGTCAAACTCAGTCTGAGCCTGCGCAGTTCGCTCAGCCATCAGGAAGTGAGTTCTCCTGATTGGCCTCATTTTCGGCCGTTGAAGTCAATGGGATAACTCTGTCCATTTCTTTTACTGTCTATGACCAGTTACGCTCGTCAGACTTCACATACACATCTTGAACTACGAGAAGGCACTTTCAACACTTTTCCACGGAAGGCGATCGGCTGGAACTTTACTTTAAAAAGTTTTAAATATAGATATTTTTATTACACAAACACATCGATTTGCTTCGGAAGGCCTTTTTTAACCTCCCGGGGCCGTGTGGAGCATGTTATTTGATGGTCAAAAACATTTTTATGGACTTCAAAAACAGAGCAGCAATCCCTGCCATTATAAAGCTTGGATTCAACAGGACTTTTTAATATAACTCTGCTTTTATTTGTCTGAAGGAAGAAAATCATATACACTAAGGTTGACTTGAGGGTGAGTAAATCATGGGCTAATTTAGATCTTTGGGTAAACTATCCCTTTAAGCCCATAAAAGTGCATCTTTCATTAAAAGTGCTCCACGCCTTCTAAAGCCAAGCAATGTGTTTATGTAAGAAAAATATCCATATTTAAAACTTTAATAACTGTAACTGTAATCTCTAACTTCCGTTAACTGTCGTACATGCTTTCACAATAGATTGTCGTTCCAGTGTATGGCTTATGACGCTCCGGTGAGAATGTTAGTTCTTGCGAGAACCAAGTTTTGTTTTGCTCTATCCTCTGCACTTCCCCATTGATCACTGGAACTTACATCTTACGCTGAAACAACTGTCTCTCATGAACGCGCGTACAACGGCTAGGGCTTCAGAAGGCCTTTATTACCGCCGCGTGGAGCACTTCTATAATGGATGAATGTACTTTTATGGACTTTATAAAACGTAAACAGCCATTCGCTGCCATTATAAAGCTTGGAAGGGCATTTTGTATTCACCTGAAAAAAAGAATGTCATATACACCTAGGATGGCTTGAGGGTGAATAAATCATGGGCTAATTTTCCATTTAAGGCTGCTGTGAACAGTTTTTTTTATGTTTTGTTAACTCTCCAAAGACAAACTTGAACATGAAAAATCCTTCACTTGCAGAATGGTTCTGATTGGCACTTATGACAGTAAGTTTTTAAACATATCTCTTCAATCCAAACTCTTCCAGTAGCGTTTATATACAAAATCAAGAACTGCTCAATGGATTTTGTATATGAAAAAAAATCTATGGAATTTCACTTGAGTAACTACCTTTTATTGAGAGTAAAATATGTAAATGGCATGCAGTCTCTTCATTCTCCATCTTTCTTTACCATTTCCACAATCTTTCTCCTCTCACCATACTCTACATCCTGTGATTTCTTTTTTTTCCTCACAGCATTCGTGGTTGTGGTTTCAGCCGTGTGCTATTAAAAACAAAACATTGTGCAGAAAAGCAAAAAATACTCTCATAAACTACTCCAACTGCTCATAAATTACCCTGCCCTCTTCCTGTCAACCACTTTTATTCCCATGTTTTGAAGGTGATAATCTATTCAGAGTGAATGCATTTAAATGTACTTACCTGAACAGTCATCATCATATGTAATGCAAAATATCAAAGTGTATATGTCAACCTTTCTTCAAGTTAGTTTGTGTTGATATTATTTCTTTTGAAAGTTTTGTGGCTGTTTTGAAGAAACCACAACTTCTTTATATTACTATCTAGGTCTCACAATGCAGTATGAAAAGCTAAGTGCAAACCACGGGAAGGAATTAAATGGTTTGTGGACTGGATTGACCATATGCAGGCCTGCTGTGTAAGCCTGGCTGGACAGCAGGTTGGTCTGGCAGGCAGTTTAGATGGAAATCCTTCCAAAAGCTTGATTGGTCGACATAAAATGTTTATCACATGGTAGACTGAGCGTGAATGAATGGAGTTTTGTTTTGACTGCTCGTGAATACTTGACTCTAACCACATATTTTGGAATGGAAAGGGAGAGGATCAAGTATTGAAAATCAGATTGGCATATAATCTTAAATATTAAATGTCTATGATTATGGCTATGGATGGTTGTTGGGAAATTCTGCACAGTTAGGCTGGTTTCAGGTTGCTTTTATTATTATTATGCATTTAAATAACCTAAAAAAATTCATAATTAATTAAAGAACCAAAAAAAAAAATGTTTTTTATATATAAAAATATAGTAGGCTATATATATATATATTTATTTTAGCACTTTGAGATTTTGTTTAATATAAAGTGCATTATAAATAAAATGTATTATTATTATATATAGTAAATGAAATGCATTATTATAATATATACCGATTTAATTTGAATCTAATAAATTAAAATACACTTGCCCGATCAGGACAGTGTAATGGCATTCTTTTTCAGTTTTCTATTTAATAAAATTTTTATAAATGTGAAGTCATTTTAACTGGTTTATTTTACCACAAATGTTATAACGGTCCGTTTTCTTCCATGCGATTCTTCTTTGTTCTGAAATGTTTGTGTGCGTTATGAATAATTGAGGTTGAGTGCATTGCAGGAGCGGAGAGGAGGATATATAGGTCACTGTGCGATCGCTGCTCAGGGAGGTAGAAAACATACACACAGACACACTCGCACATTTACACACACATGCACATAAATGATTCTCCATGGGGTGTTGGTATTGGCTAGGAGCCTGACGTGAGATGTGTTGCCTTCACCCGCACAGTCCCGTTAAAAGGAAAACCTGTCCCTCAGGGCCACCGTAGAAACAAAGCTTATTGTCATCAATGACAGTTGTGACAGTATAACAATGGCTATTTATGTTCATCTTGCACGTTTTTGGAAATTGAAAATGTGAAGCATTGAAGTAACCAAAGTTAACGAATCAGATACTCTTATTGTTTGTGCGATTGAATCTTATTCTTGTTAAGAATAAGAGTGAGCCACAAGATATCTTAATTCATGTCTTAATGTGTTTTACAGATACAGACGTTTTGTTTGTGAAGTGGCAGACCGAGGTTGGTTCAGGTCACACATTAAGCGATTCATTCTCGATTCCCAAGTGCACTGCCCTTCTGAAAGTTGTGAATTATGCGTGCGCTATGTGTAGTAGGGCGTGTATATGTGTCTTTCTTGCACATGACCTACATTCGTCAGGCTCTGGCTGTTAGCATAAAATGGCCTCGATCACATCGTCACCCAGAGCGTGTTGTTGTTGCTGCCGTACCATTAACTGTTTCGCTCCTGCTCTCTGTGGGATCCTGTTCGCATTACATCAATCCAGTTGTCGTGGTCCAAGCCACGTGTTTGTTTTTGTTTTGTCACTACATTTGTCAAAATCATATTTTCAGTCAATTCAAAGATGCATAACAGCCAGCACACCTGAGAAGGACAAAAGCGAAACAGTTTGAAGAAAATTTAAAAGATAGAGATATAAAGCTACTCTTATATCATAGAGAGTTCACTGTGCATGGAGCTGTAACTAATGCACTAATCTTTAAGCTGTTACCATAGTAACATAGAAAATGCAGGTGGGAATAAATGGTTGTCTGCTTGGCAACCTTTCTGATGAGCCGAGCACTGCTTCTGCAGATCTGAGGTCAGCTTCCGTTTCTCACCACTGAACTTATGAAGCTTTCAGATTCAGGAGTAAGAATTGGATTCGGAACTGGTAATTGAAATGTAAAAACATGGGCTCTGTACATAGTCTTCTGTATACATATATGGTTTTGGAATGATCCAAAGTATCCTGAGTTTGATAGGGGTAAGAAAGGAAGTTTATAAACTAATTGTGTACCTTTCTTTGTCTTTCTCTTTTGACATGTTTTTCGTGACTTCGCCATTTGAATGGGCTTCACACACCTTCAACATCCCCTCTGCACTATATAGGTAAGTTCATTTATTCCATTTCATAAAATGCATTAAACTGTTTTATTCTAGATTATTTTAAATCAAGCGAATTATGCTGTCATTGTTGCACATGGTATTCGGATAAATTACCCAAAGCTGAAAAAGCTGCTTCGAAACTAGATTTCCAAAGTATTTTAAAGTAAATGTAAAGTAATTGCTACTTATATTTTAGTAGTTATGCTATATTCAAGCTATTTATTTATTTATTTATTTATTTTGTTTTGTTTGTTTATTTATTTATTGTATTTTATACATATTTTTTATTTTATTTTTTATTAATTATTTTTTAGTTTGCAGGTCTTGTCTAGATAAATGGCAAGATTTTATTTAATAATAAATCTTAAGCATTTAATTCAGCTTTCCTTTTTTTCTTTCTTGCGTTTGCATTTGCTATAATGTTACATAACCTATAGCAGGTCTTGTCTAGATGTATGGCTTTGCACCTTACATAACTGTTACAGATGCTTTAGTTTAGGTAACTAGTGCTTTTTTAGCTTCTGTATAATAAGCCTGTCCGGCATTGGCTTGAATATGAATTGGCGCTGCTGTGTATCATGTGATGAGCTGATAATATTTTCGTAAATCTAAAATCCAGCTGCTGATTTGTGCATCCCTCCGCCTCGTTTTCTCGGGTATGACTGACATACCAATTTGCTTATACTCTGTATGGTTAGTCAGATGAGATTTTGTGATTTGATCTGACCTCATAAGACACTCGCACTCTCACACGCGCGCACACACTGCGGCAGGCATGTGCAACGTGTGTGTGCTTCCTCCAGATGAAGCAGGATGAACTGCTGCATCTCCACAGACACACACACATTCGGCAGGGTGCATCGCTCCCAGCATATGTGCTGGTTTCCATGGAGACAGAGAGTTAAAAATAACATGGGCGACGGCCTTATTGTACCATTCACCAACACGTCTGACACAAAATGTCACATACGCATATACACACGGAGACCCCTTCCCCCTCGGCGATGAGTCGGTACTGACGTTACGGATGGCATTAACGGGCAGAAACGGTGAACACTGGACTCTTGTATCTCATTCGTTCTCGTGCATGCGCTCACACACACTCAGCTTGCCCCATGGGCTCTGCAGTGCTGCTGCACGACGAGGCTGCACCCCACCCTGCTGCAGTGGCATTCTTAAACACACACGCGTGTGGATGATAAGCCCCCTTTACCCACATTAACCCATTTCCAACTGCAAATAGCAGCGCCGCTCTGAACAACACAACCTAAAGCATATGCACACATCTCTAATTTTCACGTCCCAGCAATCTCTTGATGAAAAAGAATAAGTCTGACAGAGAGACGTCGTCCCAAGAGCAGTTCACTGTAAGACACAGGAACTTCATTAACCTAAATTGAATCTCTCGAGCATCCTTTCCTTTACAAGAATAGTTACTGAGACAGATGTTTAAGATGATGATGACTAATTATTTTTATTTGCACTTTTGTCTCTACATTTAATCACTATGACAGCTGGCATGGTACAAAGAGCCAATGAAATACAATTAAAAAAGTAGATGTGTGTGTGTGTTTGTGTGTGTGTGTGTGTGTGTGTGTGTGTGTGTGTGTGTGTGTGTGTGTGTGTGTGTGTGTGTGTGTGTGTGTGTGTGTGTGTGTGTGTGTGTGTGTGTGTGTGTGTGTGTGTGTGTGTGTGTGTGTGTGTGTGTGTGTGTGTGTGTATATAAACATACATATGTGTGTGTACACACATATACAGTATATATATATATACACACACACACACACACACACTTCGTTCCACTTCATGATTGTGTCCCACTTGTTGATTCTTCACAAAAAAATTACAGTTTTATATTTTTATGTTTGAAGCCTGAAATGGAGCAAAAGGTCGCAAAGTTCAAGGGGGCCGAATGCTTTCGCAAGGCACTGTATATATATGTATGTATATATATATATATATATATATATATATATATATATATATATATATATATATATATATATAATATATATATATATATGAATTAATACAGTCTAGATGAACATTAGTTTTTTTTCAGGAACATGAAAAAATAATTGACTTTTGCCCTTGATGCACATTAACAATGAAAAAAAGCAGTTTATGTTATTATTTTAAATTATATATGCGCATTTTTAATATTTGTTGTTCTTGAAAACGTCCCACAAACATGAAGATGGGCACTGATAGAAACCGAGGATATCCTTTGCTAACTTTGACCTTATTGGACTTCTATACAGAAGATGAATGTTGAATTACGAAGGTGTGTTTGTGTGTGTAGCGTTACTGCATGCCATTGTGGCCGAATGAAATGGAAGCCGTTTCAACAAAGACTCCTGTAAAGGACTCCATCCATCTGTTCCTTCCTGTTCTCTGTTATTCTGTGGTTGCTGTAGACCACATGTAAGAACGAATGACATCATATTGTATATGTATTCTGGACAGTGTTCTGAAGTGCGTCACACTTACTTATTTATACGCACACAAAACGTTGTATATTTTTTTCTTGGCATATCAATATTTGTGTATTTGTATAATTTGAAAAGTCAGCAGCAGTGCATGTCAGCTAGTCACACATGAGGTGGACCATCTTTTGTGTCTGATTTGTGTGCTAGCATTGTGTATGGACAGAGCTAAACTGTTAAGATGTGGCATTAGTTGAATATGGCTGGATGAACTCTGTATTTTCAGCTTTTTTAATAGATTTTGAGTACATAAGTTCCATTATGGAATTGGCATTTTTAAAGCATTCTTTGCTACTTGAGGATAATGATACTACTTTTATTCAGCAAGGATGCATTAAATTGATCAAAAGTTAAAGTAAATACCTTACATAACTACAAAAGATTTCTATCTCAAATAAATGTTGTCCTTTTGAACTTTCTAATCATCAAAAAACCTGAAAAAAGTTGGGTTTGCACAAAAATTTGAAGCAGCGAAACTTTTCAGCATTAATAATAATTTTTCTTGAGCGTCAAACCTGTCGCGATCATAGATATGTGTACATACATTCGACCAATCCGCGCCATCCACGCAGGCACTAATGAGGCATCTATGTACACATATCTATGATAGCGCTGGATTTTGACCTTCTCCAGCTGAAGTAATGGTGTTGAAAATATTAGATGAGATTCGTCTGCTATGAGATAAAAAATAACATAAATACTGTTCGGTTTCTCGCAGAAACCGATCGTTTCGTGTTTTAAGACATCACAGTATCATCACAAGCCGCAGGGTTTAATATGGATTCGTATGTGTTTTTTACTCTCATAGTGGCTCTCGTAGAAAAAAAAAAACATTGACATGCATTATACGGCAACGGTTGAAATTAAAAATCTTCATTTGTGTTCTACTGAAAAAACAAACACAAATACATCTTGAATGCCCTGGGGGTAAGCAGATAAAAATCTAATTTTCATTTTTGGGTGAACTATCACTTTAGGCAAATACATGTAGCCTTGGTGACCGTAAGAGATCTTGCCAACCTCAAACTTTAGAGTGATAGCCTTACGACCATAGGACATGTCCAAAAATGGCATATAAACTCCGTCTACTCTACTGCTTAAAGGTGTAATTTTGTTTCTTTTTTTCTTTTTTTTACAACATTCTCAGTTTAATCTGCAGAGATGACTATAAGTAGCTGTTTGTTGGTTGAGTTGTCTTAAGAGTGTAAACACTGTGGTGCTTTCAACAATGCTTTGTTTGTTTTAGTGGTCTGATGCCGTGGCATTAACTCAATTCCTATTTATTTCAGTGTGATGTTTAAGTCAGCTGTTTACAATTCTTTTTTTTTATTTTTTTTATTATGATTATTTTTGTCACTTTGTTTGGTTCTGCTAGTGGGTAGCAGGTTTCTCGATCTAACTTGGGTAGCTTACTTCTAGCTAGTCTTGTAAACATTTTTTTCCACTGCACAATTTCCTCACTCTGTCTCCATTTCAAATTCTGCTTGTGCAAACTTGCAGACATCCCCTCGTAAGGTGGGCTTCAAAAGGGTCATGTCTGGAGGTAGTTATGTGATTAGCATAATTAGGCTCAGTGTGATAGCCACATCCTGCTGTGAACTCAGGTGAGTCTCTGTGATGGCAGAGGAGGAGGAGCTGAGGTGTCGTGGCTCTGTGATCCTGTGCTGTAAATGACAAATTACCACCCGTTTATCCTAGAGGTGTTTGAGACACTGATCTCAAAAACTGATAACGCTCTCTCTCTCCCTCGGGCAGCTTTTTCTCCATGTCTTTCTCTCTGTTTGTTGCCATTTACACTAAAAAAAACAACAAAGAAAAGTAAAATGTACTTAATTTTGCTTTGTCAAATATAGCACAGACATTGTTTAAGTAAATTTCAGTTATGGAATTAATTAAGCAAAATTAACAAAGAAAATAAGTCATTTTAACTTTTAACCAGTAAACGGCTGTGTAATTTCTACGTAGTTGAAGTTTCCTTTGAAATACTTTTTACTCAAACTGTATAACACTGAATTAAACCACACTTTTAAAGTCAATGTTTTATTCAGAATAGATACATCTAAGTAAATAATACCATAATATTCACACAACATCTGTTTTATGTTAAATTATAAAACCTTTTTAAAAACATTAATCTTTCCATTTTACACTTTTGTCGATGAATGAAGCACTCCCTTAAATATAGCTTGTGAAAATTGGACTTTTGAGCTGCACCAGCCTTGTCTCCTTTTGAGCACTAGGGGCCAGTGTTGAGAAAATAGTTTTTTTGATTGACAAACCTGGATTAAAATCCCTACATAAAACATATTATCATTTTCATTACTTATTGTTTTTTAATTAACCAAAAAAAAAAAAAAAATGGTGCATCACCATCCATTTACCTTTATTAATCATGCAACTTAAATCAGATAATTATTATTGTTTTATAGTACATTGTTTTTTATTTAATTTAATATTTTTCTCCAAATTGAATTTATGATTAAAAATCAGTGGAGCTGAATGTGCATACAGGTTTTCTTTGTGCATTTTTACCTGCTTTAATACACTGATCATTATTTTCTTGATATAAACTGATATGTTTTCTTTTTATTATTATTATTATTTTTGTGCTCAAATTTGAAAACACAAGATACTAAATTATTCAGTCCAGGATTGTAATTTGCAATGGATCACAGGATTATAAAGCACGATCAGCACCAGACAAAAAACGGCATGTGATGAAAGTTTTTCTCTTCCTGTCTGAGAAGGTCTTGCAACATGCAAACCCACATACCCACACTTTCATGATTTACAAAATAGAAATACCATTACAGGTCATGTATGTGATAGGAAGCAAATAACAAGAATGATCCCTGGAAAAATGGCTAGAGTATTCCAAAAAGAGCTGAAGAGCTGTTTACTCTTTTTTTTTTTAAAGCCACGACATTCAAGACTTTTGTGTATTGAGGTAATGATTTTTAGTTCTAAGTGGTGCATTTCTGTAAAAATAGCAGTAGTCTTTGCTCCATTTACACACATAACAATATGATTGTTACGTGCTTAATTGGTTTCCCTCCCCCTTTCGTTATTGGTTGCTTCTCCCCTTCGCTCTGGTTTGCTTGTCTCTCTTTTGTTCTACTGTCATTCATTTTTAGGTGCTGTGATTGGTTGCTGATCGCGATTACTCCGTATGATGGACAGGGAATTGGACCAATCATCTACTGCGCTTTAATATAAAGGACACCTGGTGGAACAGAAGAGAGGAGGGGCGGAGCTTGTGTGTTTGTTGGCTGGCTGTGCCAGTTGTTTGTTGAGGCTACTGACTTAGTGGTGGTTCGCTTGCTTTTGTGTTTCTTCAGAGAACCTGTTCGATCCAGTGCCGGACCGGAGAGTAGAGAAAAGGGAAGTACGTCACGTGACATACATCTTACACACACTTAGGATTATGTTCTCTGTTAAACACATTAGGTAAGGAGCGGGTGCAACTTCCTGTATGTTTTTGTTTTTAGTCAGTGAAGCTTAGTTATGGCGTGTTGAGCGCTGAAGATCTCTTTGTTTTTCTTTTCTTTTTAGTTAGTGTAGAGGGAGGGGATTAGTTTAACGGGCTTTGGTTTTGTTGCTTTGTTTATTTAGCACCGCTCGTTTTCCTTCTCTCTTTGGTCTGGTTTAATTAATTAAATCTTGGGTTTTCTTTTGTTTGTTTTTTCGCTTGGTTGTGTATAGATGTAAATATTGGTGGATTATTTCCTTGCAAGGAAATAGGTTGTGAAAATAAAGCGAACCACTTTTAGAAACTGCTACCTCGTTGTCCTTGGTTCATTCTTCCCATTTATGCCCCAGAGTTCAGAATAAAGAGTTTATATTATGTACGTCCTCTTCATACCTCTATGCCAACAGGAGACGTAACATAATTTGGGGGCTCGTCCGGGATCTCTCCGTATCGGGGAAGTTCCGGTAATGAACAACTTTTTGTTTTGTTCTGGGGATGTGTGTGGTTGAGTGAATCAAGTGGTTAGTTAATATTGTAGCATTGAGTTTTGTGTAACGGGAAGCCGTATACTTGGGTTTTGGTTGTAACTTTTGGTTATGTCGTTGAATGTGAGTGCGTTTATTGAGAATCCATCATTGGATCTTCTTCAGAAATGTCGTAAGGATGATCTCTTAGTAATAGCTGAACACTTCCAGATCTCAGTTAGTCGGCAGTCATTGAAAAGAACGATTAAAACTGTTGTGTTAGACGGTCTTTTGGAATTAAACGTATTGAGTTTACCAGAGTCGGTTAGAGAAGCAGATCAAATCAGTGAGGGAATGACGACTCGTGAACGCGCTGATGCTGATGTTGGGGAGGTTAGGCTTGTTGAGGCGGAGGTTAAAACAGGTTTACCCCCATTTGAGCCATTCTCCCCATTCACGCCGGGTTCTAGAGAGAACGCGCAGGTAAAAATTCGTCTTGCTCGACTCCGTATGGAGGCGGAAGACAAAGCACAAGCCCGACGCGCTGATTTTGATCTGCAGCTTGAAATCCGGCGGATGGAGATTCAGGCTGATAAAGAGGTAAAACTACGCCGGTTGGAGTTAGAGGAGGGGAAGCTGTCTTCTAGGTCCACTGGCATGTCTGCTTCGGAGTCACCTGGCCGAAATTCGACGGAGCGTGGTTTGTCTACCACTGCTTTTGATGTGAGTAAAAACATTTCATTGGTGCCGCTGTTTAGAGAGATGGAAGTGGACAGTTATTTTGGTGCATTTGAGAGAATTGCGGGGTCGTTGAAGTGGCCAAAGGAAGTGTGGACGTTGATGTTGCAATGTAGGCTTGTGGGGAAGGCTATGGAAGTATTTTCTACGTTGTCTATGGAAGATAGTCGGAAATATGAGACCGTGAAAGCAGCTATCTTGCGCGCTTATGAATTAGTGCCGGAAGCGTACAGACAAAAGTTTCGTAACCATAGGAAAATTAGCAGTCAGACGTTCGTGGAATTTGCAAGGGAGAAGGGAGCATTGTTTGATAAGTGGTGCACCTCCAGTAATGTTGATGATCTCTCGTCTTTACGCGAATTAATGCTGCTTGAAGATTTCAAAAGGTGTTTGCCCGAACGCATTGTTCTGTACTTGAATGAACGGAAGGTGACGGAAATGTCTGCAGCTGCGGTTCTAGCAGATGAGTTTGCTTTAACCCATAAAAATGTGTTTTATACAACGCGGGGTGACAGAAACGTGTTAGCAGGTTTTCTGCCACAAGCTGTTACATCTAACACAAAGGTGGAAGTACCTAAAGAGAAGCGTGAGTGTTTCTATTGTCACAAAATAGGTCATGTAATTGCCGATTGTATAATGTTGAAAAAGAAACCGCAAACTCCCAGTGCACATCCTATAGGATTGGTAAAAACTATTCCGGCTCCTGTTGATTCTGTTTATCAACCCTTTATGTTAAAAGGTTTTGTGTCTTTCAGTGGCCAAGGAGATGATCAAGTGGCGGTACAGGTGTTGCGAGACACTGGAGCTGCACGCTCTTTTATTTGTGGTGACGTGTTGCCATTCTCAGAGAAGTCCAGTGTGGGGGCTAGTATCCTGGTGCAAGGTATTAGTATGGAGGTATTGAAAGTGCCCTTACATCGTGTTTATTTACAAACAGAGTTAGTTACAGGTTTTGTGGATGTGGGTGTGCGATCTAGGTTGCCAGTGTCTGGGGTTGAATTCATTATGGGCAATGATTTGGCCGGAGGTCGAGTGCTTCCCGTATTAGAAGTACTGGATAAACCGGTTGTTACGTCTGTTACAGACGATTTAACTTTGAAGTATCCTAATGTTTTTCCTGCTTGTGTATTGACTCGTGCCCAGAGTAAAAAGATGGGGACAGAGTTTACGCTGGATGACACGTTCATGTGCACGGAGAAGGTTACAATGGAAAACGTGCCTCATGAGACCGGCAATGAAAAGGTTAGTGGTTTGCTGACATCTCTGCTACCTGTTGGTCGTGAGAAGTTAAGAAAGCCCAACGTGATGATGAAACGTTGACAAAGTGTTTTGATGCTGTGTTTGAGTCAACAGGGAACGCCTCATATTTTCTGGAAGATGATTTGCTAATGCGAAAATGGCAGCCTAGAGTGGTCGAGGATGCAGAGTGTTCCACTGTTTGTCAGGTAGTGGTGCCTTTAGCATATCGTGCACATGTACTTTCCCTTGCCCATGATCACATCCTGTCAGGACATCTAGGAGTGACTAAGACTTACAATCGGGTGTTGCGTCATTTTTTTTGGCCAAGGTTGAAAAGGGATGTTGCAGCTTATTGTCGTACATGTCCTACCTGTCAAATCATGGGGAAACCAAATCAAGTTATTCCTCCTGCACCATTAGTCCCAATTCCAGTGCTTGGAGAACCTTTTGAGCATGTGATTGTGGACTGGGTTGGTCCACTGCCCAGAACTAAGACTGGTCATCAGTTTTTGCTCACGATAATGTGTGTAGCAACTCGATATCCAGAAGCAGTGCCATTGCGAAAAATTACATCCAAATCGGTCGTTAAGGCGGTAGTAAAGTTTTTTTCTACTTTTGGTCTGCCCAAGATCGTACAAACAGACCAGGGCATAAATTTTATGTCTCGGCTGTTTTCACAAACTTTGTGTTCGTTGGGTATCTGTCACCGTACATCTAGTCCATACCATCCTGAAAGTCAAGGTGTGCTCGAGAGATTTCACCAGACACTCAAATCTATGCTGAAGAAGTATTGTGCAGATACAGGGAACGAGTGGGATGAGGGAGTGCCTTTTGTTCTTTTTGCCGTCCGTGAAATCACTCAGAAGTCTTTGCGCTTTAGCCCAACTGAGTTGGTATTTGGACACAGTGTCCGTGGACCATTGAAAGTCCTCAAAGAACAAATGCTTGGTCTGGATGACAGTTTAAGTCCTACCAAGAACATCCTTGACTATGTGGCTCGTTTTCGGGAACGGGTACAGGAAGCTTGTGTGTGTGCTAAGGAAGCCCTTTCTAAAGCTCAGATTAGCATGAAGCAACACTTTGATAAAGCAGCGGTGTCACGTTTGTTCTCAGTGGGTGACCAGGTACTTGTTTTACTACCAATTCCAGGATCTGCATTGTCTGCACGTTTTACTGGTCCTTATGAGGTGATGGGTAAAAGAAGTGACACTGATTATATCATTAAAACACCTGACCGTAAGAGACAAAAACGTGTATGTCATATTAATATGCTTAAAGCTTATCATTCCAGGGAAGAAGCATCTCACTGTTCAGGAGAAAAAACAGGGCCCGTGGTTTCCTCTGTTGCTGTGAGTTGTGAGTTAGTACCATCTCTTGGTGATGCTGAGCTTGAAGCTGATGAGGTGAGATTAAGGGTTGATCCGTTGCCGTTCACACCACTGTCTAATTCTGAGATTTTAAGTGACCCTTCAAGGGTGCTTTGTCATTTGCCCGAGGATCAGCGTGTCGACATTGTTAACCTGATTCAGTGTTGTCCTCAGCTCTGTCGTTGTCTTTGCAACACTTCGAGGTCTATGTTGGGTCTACTTCACATCCTGTGGTGGTTTATACCGACCACAATCCTCTCACATTCTTGGGTCGTATGTACAACCAAAATCAAAGGCTAATGCGATGGGCCCTAGTGGTTCAAGATTATAATATTGAGATTCGGCACAAGAAGGGAGTGGACAATGTGGTTGCAGATGCCCTTTCAAGGGTGTAATTCCAGTGAGGGGTAATTCTGTGTACAAACATTACAATTTTTATAATGTTTGATTTTTAAGGGTGGGGGTGTTACGTGCTTAATTGGTTTCCCTCCCCCTTTCGTTATTGGTTGCTTCTCCCCTTCGCTCTGGTTTGCTTGTCTCTCTTTTGTTCTACTGTCATTCATTTTTAGGTGCTGTGATTGGTTGCTGATCGCGATTACTCCGTATGATGGACAGGGAATTGGACCAATCATCTACTGCGCTTTAATATAAAGGACACCTGGTGGAACAGAAGAGAGGAGGGGCGGAGCTTGTGTGTTTGTTGGCTGGCTGTGCCAGTTGTTTGTTGAGGCTACTGACTTAGTGGTGGTTCGCTTGCTTTTGTGTTTCTTCAGAGAACCTGTTCGATCCAGTGCCGGACCGGAGAGTAGAGAAAAGGGAAGTACGTCACGTGACATACATCTTACACACACTTAGGATTATGTTCTCTGTTAAACACATTAGGTAAGGAGCGGGTGCAACTTCCTGTATGTTTTTGTTTTTAGTCAGTGAAGCTTAGTTATGGCGTGTTGAGCGCTGAAGATCTCTTTGTTTTTCTTTTCTTTTTAGTTAGTGTAGAGGGAGGGGATTAGTTTAACGGGCTTTGGTTTTGTTGCTTTGTTTATTTAGCACCGCTCGTTTTCCTTCTCTCTTTGGTCTGGTTTAATTAATTAAATCTTGGGTTTTCTTTTGTTTGTTTTTTCGCTTGGTTGTGTATAGATGTAAATATTGGTGGATTATTTCCTTGCAAGGAAATAGGTTGTGAAAATAAAGCGAACCACTTTTAGAAACTGCTACCTCGTTGTCCTTGGTTCATTCTTCCCATTTATGCCCCAGAGTTCAGAATAAAGAGTTTATATTATGTACGTCCTCTTCATACCTCTATGCCAACAGGAGACGTAACAATGATATTAAAGAGAGCCTCAGTAAAAGGCAGAGGAAGGGTGTGACTTGAGAGGATGAGGAAAGAATAGAACAGGTGTGCTCCATGCGGGCTGTGCAGAAGCCTTAGTGCCACCCATGTCTTTTGACTTTTGCAAGTCTGCAAAAGATAAAGTGTGCCTAAAGATTTTAGGCATCACACTATTGTCAGACAATGCTGCAACTGCTCATTTTATTGTCATCAACTACAATACTGTTGCCTGATGTGGTCATACTCAATTCTAGTCAGAATATGAGTCTGAAACTGCTCCATTGGGCTGTGATTATGGGGCGTGTTTCAACCAAACCAGGAAAGACCTCAATTGGACAGCGACTATTATTTTATATATAGACCCATGAGTGTGAATTTTAGCAGACAACCATGCCAAAATAACACACATTTTACCCCCAAATACCATTTTTTTCCCGGAGAACAAGCTCTCCGTTTAGGATTTGAACAAATATAATCCAAGCCCCTTTGATGACGTGCATGATTACGTTACTGTTTATCATCTCTCCGTCATCGTCTAAAGCCCGCCCTGATGATTTCATTGGTCCGAACAGTTTCCGTTCGGAGATAATTACTCCTCTATGGATCGAGGCCGGACCGAACTGGCTGACCTAAAAATGTTGTGGGCGGGGCTAAATTCGGCTGGCATCCAGGCTAACAGTACTGCATGTGGCTGTGTGAAATTATCACAAAATGACACACAAGTGCAATTTCACCTCAGACGCTTGTCATTGCAATAGGCATATTGGCTTCCCCCCAAGTCCAGGCATGTGAATATGTGCTGTTAATGGGCATCTTGCAGAGCCACAAGCTGCCGGCCAAAGCGGCCAGACCTGTGTTTCTATGTTTGCCAATGTGTTTCTGTCTGTACTAAACACTCACCTACAGTCAGTCCATTTGACGCCAAGGTCACTAGCACAGGATGACCAGATTAACATGGATTAGCGGGAAGGTCTTTATTATTCCAGGCAGAGGAACTCCGGTGTATGTTCATACACATTTTTGTACAGCTCTTTGGCAGGACATACATTGAGATGCAATCTCCAGCTGCTTACCCTAAACTTATCAAAACGAAGTGCCCTTACCATAAACCAACCCTTAACCTAATTATAACCTTGTTCCTAAAACCAAGTCTTAACCCTCAAACAGGCCTTTGAATGGGTCTCAGAAAGTGAATACCGGACAAAAGCAGAGTTTCCATTGCAGGAACTTTTCCCAGGAACTATAGAAAATATGGGGTGGTACCCGGTGTGTTTTGACCGCAGGGACCAGGGTCTAAATTTAGTTCCGGATAAAAAGGCCCCTCAAAAAGTCCCTGTAGTACTTTTTCAAAGTTCAGGAATTTATGGGGGTGGGACTTATGCGCTGAACTTGCTGATTGGTTGACTCCACACAGCATTTTATTTCAACCCCTATTTTTAAAAGTTTGTTGCGGTGCATGCATCAAGGTTTGTTTGTCTATTCGAATAAAGAATGGAGTTAAAATAGACATTACACACAACGCACATTTCAAAGTAATAACTAGCTGGAGCATAGGGTTGTGCGATATTGACAAAAAATATAATCTTGCTATTTTCTGGGATTTTCTCGATAATGATAAATAGACGATATTTTGCTGAGTGTGTTATTGTTCTGGTACCTTGGTGCTGGTGATTTCCAAAGTTTTTGATATTCTTCATATTATGTGTGGTGAATCATCTTTTCACAAAAGTTTAAATGTATTTTTTTTCCTTTAATGAGCTTTTTTACCTAGTTTTTTATGTTTTAAACATAACGTTGAATACTGATATTTAAAAAATTATTTAAAATATGAAAAGATGAAACCGATTCATTTAAACAACTGATTCATTCAGGAACAAATCATTTGACTATCTTAATCTATCTTAGTCACTGAATCATTGATTCAAATGATTCGTTCAAAAAGCTGATTCATTTAGTAAAGAGACACCGCATGTGTTGCTCAGAAACACGATTACAGTGCGGGTGTGACTTTGTTTTGAACTATTCTCTTTGGCGAAATGGAGTAAAAATGGGCAATATGGTGTCTAAAATGTAAGTCACTCAATATTAAATTCTTGTTCAGTAAACTTGTATAAAATCTATTTCACATTTGTTATTATCATGCTGATATTTGGTTTCTTCCTGTGATATTTATTATAGATAAATATATATCGTACACCCCTACTGTAGCATTGTTTTCTGGGATAGAAGTAGGTGGATTTAGCATGTTTCCTAAATATCTGTAAACATATTATGGTATTTGCTTTGGTATGCTTTAGTAAAGTGAAAACCTTACTTACAGCACCTTTAAAGCTACACTGTGTAACTTATTTTGCTAAAAACATTTAGTTCTATCAAAAATATATCTGCTCATTAATGTATATTTACTTTAATAATATAGTTTATAATATGCCATTGAAAATACATACAGGAGAGGGTTTCGAATGCCGGTCGCCATGTTGCCCCTCCATCTTGAAAGAACATTAGCCAAAGAAGGACATACCCGTAAATTCAAGCTTCGCCTTTCGCGTTTTAACACTCGATGGCACTCGTTGACGAGGTCGAACTGGAAGCCATGTTAATCTTAGACTAAATCGATCACCGTAGGAGTTAAAACGAAATTGGAATTGAGAGGAACAGAAGCTAATATTCACTGGATGGTCATATACCTTTACACCGCTAGATGGGGGAAAATATCACTCAGTGTAGCTTTAAGCTTATATGCAGAGGATGAAATCTAATAGGATCTGAAAAGTTGCGCGCAGTCCTATGCCAGCAGACTAATCTTCACTGTACTTTAGACCATGATAGAAACGCAGACAGCAACAGGTCTGGGGAAAAAATTTCCTGGGGAAAAAATTCCTGGAACAAATTGTTCCTGGTAATTTCAGTGGAAACGGCTAAAGTGTCCTCACTTTACTTACTTTGTTCTCACTCCAATGGTCTAAAACTCAAACTGGCCCTCACAAAGATAGTTGTACAAGTACACACACACACACATATACACACACACACACACACACACACACACACAAACACACACTTAAATGCATGCTCACACATGCACACAAGGATGTTCACTTCTCAAATATGTACACATGGGGGCTTTCATTCACTTTGATGTCTACACTGAGCGACAAGCTATTATAATGACATAATAACGGTACAAGTTTTAATCATATCAGTTACATTCAGATTTCTGTATGAATGATTATTATGTATTAGACATATTTTAATGTAGCTACCCTAGATCCATCCAGATAGGAGCTGATGAGTATTTTATTCAAATAAGTTTTTTTGCCTTTTGTGCAAGTCTCCTTGAACTCAAAATCATCTAAATCATATTGTGTTCATAATTGTGATTACATTTGCTATTCATATTAATATCGTGAGATAATGCAGCTTGTTAATACTTCAATATCGATTACTTTTGGTCTGTTTTGATGGTCCAAACTCTATGAAAGCATCTTTTCGTCTTGTCTGATGTTTTTTTTTCTTCCTTTTTATACACTGAAATAAAATTAATATTAAATAATACAAATAATTAAAAATAAAAAATCCTCAATATCTCAACTAAATGCATGTTTAGCTAATTTATGGAAAGAAAACTAATTTATTTGCATTTATAACAGTCTATACAAACTGATTTTCCAGGAATAATCGCATGAAAACACCCTTCTTTTTGTATTCCTGATTCAAATCCCCCTTTGGACCAGCTCTTACACTGGCCCATTAGAAGATTAAGGGCAAACGGAGTGCAGACTAGACTGTACCACCCCGTATATGCCCTTAGAAATGGGGGGAATTGATGTGGAAATGGAACAGTGTAAGTGCAGATGCTGCAGATGGGCTTACTTTGGTGTAAGGGTTAGTCTGTTCATGTGGCTAATGGCTGCAAACCGCAGCAGGTGAGCTTGTGTGCTATAGCATGCGTGAAGATGAATGGAATGAGTGTTGAAGGGCAGCTGACCTGGCTAAGGGGCAGTTGAACATAGCTGTCCTTCCTAAACAATGGCTTTTACCTGCTGTGTTCCTCTCAGATCCAGAGGTATGTCCGTCTGCGCATTCCTTTAGTCCAGTCTGATAATGCTGTTCTCTCTCCCCTTGTGGTTATTCATTTTAATATTGTGAAATAATGCAGCTGTTTATACTTTTTAGATCAGTTACTGGTTAGACTGTTTTGACAGTCCATACTCTATTATATATCTGAATGATATTTGCATCTCTTCTTCTTGTCTAATGGCTTTTAATCTCTTTCTCTCTTTCCTGGGATACACAGAAAGAAAAAAATAAATGTATTACTTTTGAAACAATTTTCACTAATCTATCCACCTTGTTATTTCTCAATCTGAGATTGTCTTTTATTTGAACTAGAAATGCTATGCCTGCCAAAGAGATGATGTCTCTGTCACACCGACTGTCTGTCCATGTTTGGTCTGACATGTTGGAGCATGCAGTTGTGTAAACCATAAATTGTTGCATGCTGAATTACAGCATTGGCTATGCTTATGGACTGTTGTCTTTATTTTCCATGGAGGCTTTAGCTAGCTCCTGATGTTTATTCCCTGTTGTATTACGGGTGCAATATTGACATGATAATTTGAATATTTCAATATAATTTAATTTATTTGATTTGATTAAATTATACCTTATTTAAAAAAAATAGAAGTCAGTCTTAATGATTGAGTCTTTCATTCAAACAATTTGTTCACACAGCTAGTTCCGGAAAACAGACTTTGTTGGCTTTGAAACTGGCTTTGTTTGAAACTAATTTTTATTGATAAAATAGAGCAAAAACTGGCAATATTGTGTCTGAAATGTTACTCAGAATATTATCTTGTTTATTGAACAGTTGTATAAAATCAATATCAAATTTGCAATCATGTTGATATTTGAGAAAACACGCACTCTTGTTTGTTTGTGTAATATTTCTTAACTATATCATAGAAATATAAGACAAAAACTCAACTCATAGAGGCATTTTCACCCCCTTCGATTGTGACATACTCGATAATGACACTTCACATCATAATATTTCCGTAGATGATACACATCTTACACCCCTATGTTGTATCCGAATATCTTGTATATGAATTCAGAGGTTTGTATGGCATTGTCGTTTCCATAGTTCATGTGTGGTGTGGGGGAGAATGCAGGGTTGGTGATTTCCCACATGTCAAATAAAAAAAATGATCCACCAAAGATCTGAGGAATTTAGGGTGCTGATTATAAGACTAGTTTCCAACAAATGCATGCTGCTATTTTTTTTTACAGTGAGACACTTTAAAGAATCGCTTTTTGCCAGACAATGACAGTTCTTAGCTGTTATGCCTCAAAATAGGCAAAAACACTGTAAAAGTAATCCATATATGGCTTCAGAGAACTTGGAATGCAGTGCATGTGTTATTTGGAGTACCTTTGTGGTGGTTTTATGAAGCTTTTTGACAGCCATTGTCACTATGAAGTGTCAACTGTCATTTGATGCAAAAGAAATGTGAAGAATCTTCAAAAACCAGATGAAACATGGAAAAGTACGTTGCTTCGGATAAAAGCGCCTGCTAAATAATTAAATGTAAATGTAAAAATAACTGCATATTGGTTTGGAACAATATAACAGAATTTATATTTGTGTGAACTATCCCTTTAAGAAAATTGGAATTATTCAACTCTGACACACTGGCATTAAGTAGAGTTTATTAAGTGTGTGTGTGTGTGTGTGTGTGTGTGTGTGTGTGTGTGTGTGTGTGTGTGTGTGTGTGTGTGTGTGTGTGTGTGTGTGTGTGTGTGTGTGTGTGTGTGTGTGTGTGTGAGAGAGAGAGAGAGAGAGAGAGAGAGAGAGAGAAAAGAGACAGTGCTGCCCTACATATAAACTCAACAGCCCATCTGATCTGCTTATCTTGTCCTCTGTCTGAAATCTGTTTATTACTCTCTTTCTATTATTTGTGGAGAAAAAAAAGCCTCAGAATGAATGATGAAACTAAGACAGGAATCAAAGCGAATAAGTACCTTTTGAAAAAATGGATGCTTGATCCTATTCCTCACCCAAGAATATGTTTTAATATTTGACTGTTATAAACTGAGTTTGGTTTTGAAATACACTTGCAGTGTGTGTATGTTGGAGCAGTGCAGTGGTCAGCACTACAGGCAGCGGTCAGTCCTCATGCTTCAGTGATTCTGCTATGGCTCATTTGTAAAGGTCTATAAGTCAAGTCTCCACAGGGCCCCTCGTTCTTCACCCTCCAGCCAGCCATGGTGCCCTCAAATCAGGCTTATCTTATCAGGGACCCCTTTAAATGAAGAGTGATGATATGCTTTTAGGATGAACATTTTTTATTTATTTTTTGAAAGCACACACATTTGCATTAATAGCTGGGCTTTTGCTTTTGGGATATAAATAAAATATAAATGTATGATATGAGTTGTACTGTATCTTGATGTCTAGCATTCCTCTTTCATTATCTTGGTTTATTTTATACATTATACTAATGCATATTTGTGACATTTTTCACCTGAAGTAGCATGACTAAGTTAATATTATTTGTAAATTGCATGTAAGCACATCCAGTAGAAAACATTAACATTTAATTTATTTACATTGCACTTTTGATTAATTTGAAAACATACATTGGATGTATCCCCAAAAGAACTTCCTAACCCCAAAGTTTTGATAATGTCACTCACCATTTGACATGGCATTCATGAGCAGTGTTGGGGAAAATCACTTTGAAATGAAATGCTTAACAGTATTGCGCTACTTCCTAAAAAGTAACTTATTGTGTTACTTTAATGGAAAGAAATGTGTAACCTTTGCTTTTACGTTACTTTTTTTTTCCTTTAATGGGCATGCTTTGTTTGCAACAAAAAACGCTCAAAAGGCTCTTTCACACTAAGGGCCCTATCATACACCCGGCGCTTTTTTGCTAGTTTCAGCCCAACGCAGTTATCATTTCCTTGTCCAGTGCCATGTTGTTTAAATAGCAAATGCACTTGCACCCATCTGTTCGCCCATGGGCATTGCTGGTCTGAAAACGAGGTGTGTTCAGGCGCATTGTTGGTGTGTTGCTATTTTAACTGAAAACAACTGCGCCAACTGAACCGCAGTATTTTTGTTATTTAAAGTCCTCATGAAATCAAAATCAATCTTATTTACTTTGTAAGCACATATTACAGGTCTTAGGGTAAACAATTAATTCGTGGAAGTTAATACACAGAAAAAAAATTTTTGGCGTGGTAATCTTTAATCAAATTCTGGAGTTACTTCCGGTTTGGAAACGGCGTTCCCTCTCAGCTGATGTTAGTTTGACGGCTTGCGGTTTAAAATGCGTAACCACTCCCCTCTGCCGTTCATCTGCTATGAGCGCGAGATGGAGAGGATGAGCGCTGAGGCAAAACTCCGCCCTCTGTTCAATATTCAGTTTCACTTGGAAACGTCGCAGCACTGAATAAAACTCACTCGCTACTTCCGGTTCAGAAGGACTTTAAAGGGCATGTTAGTAATATGCACCTATAGGCCGGTGCACAATGTGTGTACACTCTGCTTATTATACACACAGGGACATGCAGAAGCATATAAACATTTTTAAATATTACAAATACAAGATTACTCCCTGGAAAAGCGTTCAGTCTTTCCACTCGTATATTCCGCCATGTAAATACTGACTCCATCAAGAGGGGTAAACCCTTTCAGACCATAATAAAGTAACTTGCATTACTTGTTTGAAAAAGTAACTTTTTTTTTAATACATTACTTTACTAGTTATTTAAGAAAAGTAATCTGATTACATAACTTGCATTAAATGTAATGCATTAGCCAATAAAATTTGTTAAAGCAGCACTAGGTAACTTTTCAACCTTAATAATATATTTTCAAGACTCTTGTGATGATACATCGACTTACAATAGGTTGAATGACACATCTGCCATAGCCTGATGGGGTCTGTATCGTTTTTAATCGTACTTTTAAACTTCGGGTTTCGGGTAGTAACCCGAGAACAAAAAGAACTACAACATTTGACTGCTTTACGGCATATACGTCACTTCCACCGACACCCACACTTCCTTAAAGGGTTACTTCAGTGATTAGCATATGGCTTTGTATCAGTAGAAACCCTGGAGTATATTCAAATTATTGTGCTTTCCCCCCTCATATCCCCTGAGACAAGAGATTTATGCATTTTATTTCTGGAAAAATTCCTCCTATGATGAAAATTGACGATTTTTGCATCATAGGAGGAATGTTTGCTCAAAGGCTAAAGACTACAGCCAGCAGAGGGAGCCATTTCCGCATGTTTTGAATCCGCGCATGGGGGAGGGGAGATTACACTCAGCTCAGCTAGAAGCTACAGGCACTCATTTAAATGGAGCTATGGTGTGCAATGTAAGTCTTTTAACTTCTCAAATTAATTTCTATGAAAGTTAAGCTTGCAAAGGCATGAACTGAAACGCGCCAGACTGAACTCGCGTTGTGAATGTATGCCGCGAGTGTAGTCGCGATTACCTCAGCTCTCATCACTCCTGCAGTTAGTGCTCAGTGCTGTGAGACTCGCGCGGCGACTCACTCATTATATTGAACAGACACGTTCAGTTTTTAACAGTAGTGTCTCCTCTAACTCAGTCAATGTAATCAAGTTGGTGGCGTTGGGAATGGCACAGGGCAGCGAAGCATTCTGGGAATTGTAGTCTTTCATCCCCATGAGACAAAAAAAAAATTTCTGTCTTTTCTCAGTCTAGAAGGCACCAAATTCAAAAATAATTTCACATTTCTACTACATTGATGATCCAGTTTAAATATAGATTCATCTTCCCAGCGCTGAAGTACCCCTTTAAATTCGGACGTGCAAGCCCAACTTTGTTTGTCAGATAATATAGTCATGTCCAAAGCAGCACAGACAAATAAGAAAGAAAAGGTTTTGTTGGAGGAAAGCAATAAGAGGAAACAAAAAAAAAGTGATCTGATTAAAGGCTGGACGAGGATCAACATTGGACCAGCGTTTGCTCATTGGCGTGAGCTGAAGGAGGCGTGCCCGACCGATGCACCACTGTATATATTTTTACAACCCGCCCGCACCCGCGACCATTAAATAGACATACGGGGTCCGCGGGTTATGAGACGACCCGCGCACTACTAGTTCAGGGCTATCAGGGTTGTCATGTCAACAAATGCACGCGCGACGGCATCCCCTGTTGTAGGATGACCGCTTACGACAGTAGTTGAGGACATTATTTTTTCCCAACTGTAGGGGGACCCCGAGAGCAAAAGTTACCCAGTGCTGTTTTAAAATCAAACGGCAACCTTCCGCGGTCTCTCTTGAACCAAGTGCGGAAGTAATTTAAACTGCAATTCCTCGACAGGCTCCAGAAGGGAGCAGAATCTCATTCAGCCCCATGTTAAAATTCCCAACTTTACAGCAGAAAAAAAAGAAACATGTTTACAGCCTGGTACAAATTGTGGTTTTGGTCTATACGGCTAATTTTGCCCTTGATGTTAGAGGGTGATTTTTTTTTTTAACTCATTCGTTTACATTATATAAAGCCTTAAAGTTATGCATAATTAAGGGCGTGGTTAATTTGAGTGGCAGGTAGATAGCCAGTTATCGACCGTCTATAGCCATTGCGTCACCTAAGCTCCACCCATTTCCTCCTCTTTTCCCATTTTCTGTTATCCGCGCGATAACGCGTTGCCAAGATGGCAACGGCCAGCTCGTCTCTACTTTGCACTTCAGAATGGCTTATCGGAATCCTATGGTACACTACTTTTTTTTTTTTACAGTATATGGTTAAAATTCTATTAAAAAAACAGTATATGATTTTACACTAATATATAAATAAAAACAGCTACTTAAAATATTACATTTACTGAAAGTTGGCATCTCAGTTGGTACTTTATAATAATAAAGGCTACAAGAGGTTCAACTGGTGTAAAGATTGGGATCCCCTGCTGTAGAGGGAAGGAACGTGCTCCTCAAAGAGGTCCAGGTATATTGATAGATATAGTCCATAGAGTTGTTAGTGCTGTGTAATGTCAGTGGGTATTAGGCACTCCTGCAGAGGGACCAGCTGTGAGACACAGAGTCCCCAGCCCCCATCAGAGAGAGAGAGTCTATCTCCAGCTGGATGGCTACGGCTAACAATCTGCTTTTATGTAATAAATGCATTTATCATTGATCAGTTAGTGAATAAGTGTTTCTCATGTTTCTTGTTTAATGCTGTTTAGTCCTTTAATATTAAGTCTACCAATAGATAAATTCACTATTTGATTTTCCTCAGCAAGATCTCAGCAATGTCTTTCTCTGCTACGCAAGCTTGACCTAGATTCAACTACGCTAGCGCTCTGCCTGCTAATGACTAGAGCATCTGTATATAAAAGACATACTGCAACAATGATTTGTGTAGCGCGAATGTAATTTAATGTAGTCCGGTATCTTTTACCTTGCATAGTTATTTTTAGAAATGCCGAATCCATCGACGGTCATATTGATGTTGGCTGATAAATGTGACTTATTTTCATTTCAGCGATATCAAGCATATAGGATACAGGCTGATATTTGTAATCTGATAAATTATAGCAAAATTATAATGGAATTTATTTTTTGCTTATTATTTGAAAAAGTCATATTTTCCCATTTCACGTTTTTTCATCATTTATTTTATTCCAGTGGTCCATTATTGGCCTACATTGTCAAGAATGTTAGAGATCTAGAGCTTTTTTTATTTAGTAATCAGTATAGACTGATACACAACCAATAGCCAATATGCAACAAAATAAAATTAAAAATATAAAACAAAACTTATTTTGATTAATACTTTTATTCCGCAAAGACATTGAGAAATACCTCTTTACAAAAAGGTCTTGACCATGATTTAACAATACATTTATTACACTGTATTTATTAATCTTTATTAATGTTAGTTAATCAAAATACAGCTGTTCATTGTTTGACAGTGCATTCACTAACATTAACAAATACAACTTTTGATTTTAATAATGTATTAGTAAATGATGAAATGAACAATAACTAAAACTATTACATGCTGTAGAAGTATTCTTCATTTTTATTTCTTGTTATCCATTGTAGTTAACTAATGTTAACTATAATGACGCCTTATTAATGCCTTACAAATAAATGTCTTTCTTTGAAGTTTCTATACATCAAAGAATCCTGAAAAAAAAAACATATTATAGTAATTTATTTAGCAGCAAATCAGAATATTAGAATTATTTCTGGAGGATTATGTGACACTGAAGACTGGAGTAGAGATGCTGAAAATTCAGTTTTGCATCACAGGAAGAAATTACTTTAAAGTATATTAAAGTACTTATTTGAAATGATAATGCTGCATATAAATGCAGCCTTGATGAGCATATAGGACATATTAAAATTATTAAAATATTTATTATATTTAAATATTATATATTTAAATATTTATTTAAATAATTATTAAAGAATATTAAAATATATTTACTGACCCCAAACATTTGAACTGTAGTGTATATCAGATAAATAAAAATATTTATAAAATATTCCAACTGAGAAAATAAATTCTACTTCTGCATGTCACGTTGATGTCAGATTCCTGTGTGAAATTTGGAGGCAGGATTGTGCTGTTGTATAAAGTGTATACTTATTTTGTTTCATTATTTTAATTTGGAACTTTTGTCTGTATTGTCCTTCTGCACTACTAATTAGAGATTTGTCAGTACTTTGCCTTGCTGCTGGCAGAGTCCTGACTCGCATTGCTGACTGTGCACCTGCTGTAGACAGAAAGAAAGAAAAAGAGAGCGAGCAAGAGAGAGAGAGAGAGCAGCTCTCCCAGTCTTGCAGTAGTTCTAGCAGAATCCTTCACTCCTTCATTCTGTATGCTCAGTCCAGGGAGAGATGGGTAACTCTCAGAGGAAGATACCTGGCTGTGGCGTGAAAAAAAGGAGTAGGACAAAGAGGGGTAGTAAAAACGCAGGCCCGAGAGCAGGCACAACAGGTAAGACGACTAGATTTCAGACGAGGACTGTGATTTAGGTTCCCTGCAGAGGTGAATGCAGGTACTCCATGAGCTACAATATAGATGAGCATCGTTTTAACTCATTTACTTTGCATTCTGGTGCAATTATACTGCAGCGTACTGCTTGCTCACTAAGCATCGACCTCTACATGAATCAAACCCGGTGTTCAATGGCACGTTACTGGACTTTGAGTCTTATGTTTTTCAGATTTCAATTTTGTAATGCTAATTGAAGACATGCATGAAAACCATGTGTGCTTTTGTATTGTAGAGTGTATTTAAAAAATGCCCCAATATGCACTTGTAGAAATTATCTTAACTGTGACTAATGGCATTATAAGAGTCTCAAACCTATTATATTACAACATGCTATATGTAACTCTACGCTACTATGTTACAAAGCATACTTCCTCTTTGGCCGAGTTCATTTACAATTGAATGACTTATCCAAAATGTCCAAGTTCAGAGGGAATGATTACAGAGCGTGCACAATAGAGGTCATGTATGTGCTGCATGAGGATCGGTACTTTATAATGCTGGCCAGAAACCTGAACAGCAGAGCAGTGCTGAGTAATAGTCTGTTCACCGCATTCGCACATCATTACAGCACATGTCCAAATGGAGGGGAGGAGCACGGGAGGTAGGGCTTCGATAAAAACTCCAGCTTCTTTCCAAAGCAGAATATGCGTTTATGTGTAGTCAGTGTTTTTCTCACCTTGTCCTCCATCTTGGATTTATTGTTTTCATTAAAGGGTACCTAACACACACGGTTTCACACGTCACTCTTGAGTACCTATTGAGTAGTATTGCATCCTGCATATCTCCGAAGAGTCTTTAGTTTAATCATATTTATAAAAGAAAGATACGCTGAACCGATTCTTTCCGAAAACAGCAGAGCTTGCGGAGGCGTGCAGTGGGTGGGGCTAAAGAGTCACAAGCGTACACACACACACACACACACACACACACACACACACACACACACAATACATCATGGCATTATCCCTGGATAACTTTCGATTCACTATACATCTGTGTTGTTTGCGTTATATGCACTTGCGCGCCAATTGCCAACAAAACATACGTGTTGTAGTTTCCCTCAACGCCTGTGGTTTAGACTCATGACCGGGAATAAGCGAACACACTTGCAGAACTCTGTTGCTAATTTTGTACTGTTGTCCTTATAGTGCTGGGTTATTTGGGAAGTTTAAAATGGTTATCTTTCGATTACAACCAAAAACACACTTCTTATAACACGCTTATTGCACAGGTCTAAAAACAAAATGACAGCACTGCCGACGGCTTCCGTAACCCGAAAGAAGCTCATTGATGAATGTACTCTTGTACTCGCGCTCATTCAGGATAAGTGCCCTTACAAGGAATTCCGGCCTTTATGACATCCTACAGGGCTATGCTCGGGAAAAAAAACTTTCCGAAACGTATTTGAATCCTAAAGTGTATTTGACACAGAAATACGCCGTCATAAGTCCAACTAAATATTTGACGTTTTGGCCACGTTTAGCATGACAATCCAACTCTTTAACAGTGTAAATAAGTCAGAATGCATGAAATAGCATTAGACCACCCCTTTAAAGGTTGTCACAATGCATTCTGGTATTGCCTTCTCTTTAAAGGCTATATATAAAACGTATACATCCACTATACATAAGGTGAAGTCAGTTGATTTTCCATATTGCTGACAGGACTGAAAAAAAATCTCTTGGGAAATTTAATAAGGTGCTTAAGTAGATGAAGCAAAAACAAAAACTGGCCCACTCCCAGAGACAAAGTATTATTGTAGACTTTCTATCAATGGGGAGGCTCTTAATTTCAGTTGAAGCATGAATGCACTTAATCCAGATTTAAATTCCCCTCACTGGCTCAGGTCTGAATGCATCAGTAATGTGTCAGTCAGATGTCTTTAAGAGACAAGGAGTTAAAATAGAAAAATTATTATAAAATTATAAAATTATGCAATTAAGTGTCCAATGTCAAATAAATATAATTTATTTTTAAAAATATTTTATACTTATTTTATAAGTTATTTTAAGTTAACTTCATTTGGGCCAGTGACATTTGAGGTTCCTTTTATATACAGATTTCAACAAGCAGAATATTTTTTTTACTAGTTAATTAGCATTTGGTTTAAAGTCAATAACATTTTTTATAACATTTAAGTAAAGTTATTTTGGGGCCTATAGCATCATTTTGTTTTGCGGACACAAAGTGATCTTGTGCAATGCAGTTCATTTATTTTTAAGTGTAGCTTAAATGGGTCATGAACTGCATTGTTTTATTGTTTTATGTCTCCTGTGGGGCACTTATAATGTTAGTATGATATTAACATTAAAAATGGTCATCATTTAGAAATAAAAGGCATTTTTCCTGCCGTGCTCTTAGCTCTGCTCTGTTTGAAGGGGCGTGTCTGCTTTCAGACTTGCAGACAAGCAGTGATTGGCTGACTTCTTTGCATATGGAAATAGCTAATTATAACATGTGGAACTTTTTTTTACTATTAGTTCTCAAGGTTTACTAATTGTGAAAAGTGCTGATTATAGCATTATATTTAGATTGTGGCATGAAAGGTTGCAGTGATGAGCATAGCTCACAGACATGTTGAGCTCATGAATGCAGTGTCCTCCTCATTGTAACTCAAGTTATGCATACTAACAAATGTTTTCATCTTAACTAGCTAAACTAGTGCAAACGTAAAGTAAGAGATTCATTGATTCTTACAGGAGTCCAGAACACTCACTGTTTGACAGTTCCAGCTATTGTAAAGGAAGCGTTCTTTGATCACTTTCGGTATATAAATTAACCACAGTTTAAATAACCGATTATCTTCATCCCACTGAGAGAGACAATGTGAAGTTGAGTCATTGGTTTGATTTAATGACGAACAATAAATTATTTTTTGACTTAAAAATCGATTTCTGTAAAAGAAAATATATCTCTTATCATCGACATTTGAGCGTTGTAACTTGCAAAGCGTTGTTTATGCTCAAACAGAAACATTACACAAAGTGAAATTGTAAATATGTGATGCCACGTGCATGTATGATTAATTGTGCGCATTCCTAACATTTAGTCTTCAGCTGTCTCATTTATAAATGCAGTTAAACATAAAGCCATGAAAACAAATTTACCCGTGCAAAAAGTAGGTATCGGGTTAGAATTGCTGAGTAAAACCACTCAAAACATTGTTCATTTTAATGGTTCTCTGGTTGTGGTTAGAGTTAAGGTTATAGAAAGGACTTGTATTGAGTTACTCTGTGTGTGTGTGTGTGTGTGTGTGTGTGTGTGTGTGTGTGTGTGTGTGTGTGTGTGTGTGTGTGTGTGTGTGTGTGTGTGTGTGTGTGTGTGTGTGTGTGTGATGTCTTGTGTTCATTTCTGTCGTTCACTTGGCTATTGTCGTAGTTTGCCTCATGGTTAATAAGCACTAAAATGTTTTCTTTCTGACTGTCAGCTTGAACTATCTGCATTATATTTAGACGTAGCTTTCAGAAATATAAGAGCCCTCTCTGACATTCTCCAGAAAAACCCTTCATGTACCAGAGTCCTGGGAAAAAATATTCACAGACCCTGCCTTGAGAAGCCACTTCTGTTTTGTATTACACTTTCGAGCAATATGTCCTATGACTTTTGTTTCATTTACATACAACAAAGGGTTTGTTGCTTTAAAATCCAGTGTTTTTCTAAGCGTCCATCATCATCAGCCCTCCACCCTTTTCTCTGTGGTCTTCTAAGAGAGGAAATGCATTTCTGGTATTCTGCTGATCACGGTCTGATAAGGATCTGCTAATTCGTTGTAAATTAGATATGAAGGGTTGCTTGGATACAGATGACTCTGGGTAGTTCAAGAGGACCACTGTGCATTGAATACTGATGGGCAGATGCTCCTTTATAGAGGAGAGGAGGAGACAGGAAGCTGGGGGAAAGAGAAAAAGATAGAGAGAGAAATACTAATGAAGTCGTCTTTCACCTTCCTCTCCCTAGAATGTCATTTGTTGTCTTGTAATTCATAATATTGATTACAGTGAATGAATATGGAAACATACACTACCATTCAAAGGTTTGGATCAGTAAGATTTTTAAAAAAAATTAAAAAAATAATAATAATGTTTATGAAAGCCTCTTCTGCTAACCCAGGTTGCAATTATTTGATACAAATATTGTGAAATATTACAGTTTCAAATAACTTTTATTTTCAGATATTTCAAAATTTAATTTATTCCTGTCATGGCAAAGCTGAAATTTGAACCATTACTCCAGTCTTCAGCTTCACTGGCTGCTTAAGAAATATTTCTTATTATTATCAACCTTTTTAGGATTCTTTGATGAATAGAAACTTCAAAAGGAAGCCATTTATTTGAAATATAAATATTTTGTAACATTATAAGTACTAGGGCTGTGCAATATATCAACTTATTGAAATATCGCAAATGTACATATTGCAATATGCATATCGCAATGGCATGCAATATCTGAATGATTTTAAAAGGCTACTTCAACATTGTGAAAAGTGTCCGCTTTAGGTCGACGCATAGCAGAGAATAGACTGGCCACATGACTGTTACTTATGGGACTTGCTTGATGTTAAAAAGAGTTATTAAACGCAATAATTTGCAAAAAACAATAACTTGCAGTCTTGCACTGTGTGACACACACACACACACACACACACCGAAACGTAAACGATTTGAAACAAAAATGCTTGCTACAAGTCACTTTCAGAAGCTGTAGCGATGCTTTCTTTTCCTACAGATAATGTGAAACACAAATGGTGTCGTTCTCAGTTTTTAATTTTTTTTTTTTATTTAATTAAAATTGATTTACACACTAATTGCAATATCGTATCACATATTAAATATCGCATTAATTAACAAGATATTGCATATCACATTTTTCTTTAATATCGCACAGCCCTAATAAGTACACTATATTGCAAAATGTTTTGGGGACGTCTGCCTTTCCATACACATGAACTTTAATGACATCCCATTCTTAATCCATGGTGTTTAATATGGAGTTGGCCCACCCTTTGCAGCTATAACAGCTTTAACTCTTCTGGGAAGGCTTTCCACAAGGTTTACGAGCGTGTTTATGGGAATATTTGACCGTTCTTCTAGAAGCGCATTTGTGAGGTCAGGCACTGATGTTGGACAAGAAGGCCTGGCTCGCAGTCTCCTCTCTAATCCCAAAGGTGTTCAATCAGGTTGAGGTTGGGACTCTCTGTAGGGCAGTCATTTTTCTCCACACCAAACTTGCTCATCCATGTCTTTATGGACCTTGATTTGCGAACTGGTGCGGAGTCATGTTGGAACAGCAAGAGGCCATCCCCAAACTGTTCCCACAAAGCTGGAACCATGTAATGTCCCAAATGTCTTGGTATGCTGAGGCATTAACAGTTTCTTTCACTGGAACTAAGGGGCCAAGCCCAACCCCTGAAGAACAAATCATACCACAATCCCCCCTCCACCAAACTTCACACTTGCCAAAGTGTAGTCAGACAAGAACATTCTCCTGGCAACCGCCAAACCCAGATTGGATGGTCAGACAGATAAGCTTGATTTGTCACTCCAGAGAACACATGTCCACTGCTCTAGAGTCCAGTGGCAGCTTGCTTTACTCCACTGCATCCGATGCTTTGCATTGCCCTTGATGATGTAAGGCTTGGATGCAGTTGCTCGGCCATGGAAACCCATTCCATGAAGCTCTCTACGCACTGTTCTTGAGCTAATCTGAAGGCCACATGAAGTTTGGAGGTCTGTAGTCCTTCGGATGAGACGTTAAACCGAGGTCCCGACTCTCTGTGGTCGTTAAACCGAGGTCCTTCGGATGAGACGTTAAACTGAGGTCCCGACTTTCTGTGGTCGTTAAAAATCTCAGGATGTCCTTCGTTAAAGAGTAGGGGTGTAACCCCGGCATCCTGGCCAAATTTGCCCACAGGCCCCTTTTCATCATGGCCTCCTAATAATCCCCATATCCTGATTGGCTTCATCATTCGGTCTCCTCTCCACCAATCAGCTGGTGTGTGGTGGGCGTTCTGGCGCAATATGGCTGCCGTCGCATCATCCAAGTGGATGCTGCACATTGGTGGTGGTTGAAGAGATTCCCCCTTCTATCTAAAGTGAGTGCCTAGAAAAGCGCTATATAAATGTAATGAATATATGTAGTCATTGGCTGAAAGTTGGTGACCTCTGTGCACTGTGAGGTGCGCCCCACTCTGTGTTTTATATGGTCTACCACTTCGTAGCTGAGTTGCTGTTGTTCCCAATTGCATCCACATTGTTATAATACCAACAGACTGTAGAATATTTAGAAGTGAGGAAATTTCATAAAAAGACTTATTGCACAGGTAGCAACCTATCACGGTACCAAGCTTGAATTCACTGAGCTCCTGAGAGCGACCCATTCTTTCAAAAATGTGTGTAGAAGCGTCTTCATGACTAGGTGCTTGATTTTATACACCTGTGGCCATGGAAGTGACTGGAACACCTGAATTCAATGATGTGGAGGGGTGTCCCAATACTTACTTTAACACAAAATAACAAGCATAACACATAGTTCCCTTGTAAGTCCTGTTCAACAGCTATATATTATTCCAATACAATACATTACAAAATTACAATGGGTTCTGATAACGGTTACATAATATTCAGTTGAATCAAATAAGTTAAAAAAATGTAGGAAATTCACAATGTTCATAGGATTTTATTCTTTCCCTATTAGATGTTCCAGTAGGAATTCTGTACTTATTCCAGATTTCTGACTTTGTCATTTTTCTGTCTTTCTCTCTAGCGGTATCAAATCTGGACATTGAGAGTAAACTGACATCCCACTATCAGGCTTCATGGCATCAGCAACACAATCTGTTCCACACTTGTACACGGCCACCATGTCTAGAGGAGTTACACCGACACGCCAAGCTCAACCTGCGGGCACTGCACAGAGGTACTGAGGCTTTTTTGGCCTACATTTTTTGCTTCCAAACCATGGATCAAAATGGCCATTTGATTGTATAACATTCTTTTCATCCAAACGTATCTTATATCATAACAATTGTAACCAAATTCCCCTTGTGGTTTAGGTGGTCAGCCCAGGGCCACATAGGTAATAGATCAGCATAGAGAAGTGACAAATCAGGAGAGATGAGAATTATGATCCTGGAGTTCCCCTCAGGGATCAATAAAGTGTTTCTATGTAGTCCTCAATCTGTCTAAACATCTATCAAGTTCCTGGAAATTAACCTCTGACCTTAATGAGAGGTCATTAACCAGTGGGTTACAAGTCACCATATTTTATTTAGGGTTTCGATATCTGTCACCCTTGAAATGTATTTAATTTTCAGTATATATTGAAAGATTTGTGATATTTGTATAACCACACTTTTTAAATAAGTGAGTTTGAAATGTTACTTGATATTTAAAATTGTTATATATATAGCAATTGTCTATATGAAATATTAGATATTCAGTAATCTGTATATAAGCGAAAAAATTACACATCAAATGCCTTTAGAGGCAGATGTTGGTGGAGTTTAGTGATTCATACATCTGATTCATACTGCCACCTTGTGTTTGAATGATGTAGTTTGACCTGGCATTGCCTCAAGCTCAATGTGAACCATCATAGCATAATTTATATTTTCCCCTTGAATCAGTGTTACTTACATTAATTACACATAAAATATGACCAGAACACTTTATGTTGGGAGCATGCAATAAATCTATTTGAGGCCTTCTACATATGAACATTTTAGTTAGCAATTGACAGTCTGTAAATTCTGTAAAACAGAAGTTGTTATAATTCATGCTTTAGTTTAGACTGAAATAACTTAGTGAACTGATATGTGTTTGTACTTTACAGACCAGCAGCAGCGTCAGCGCTCAACCAGCAGAGAGCGGGGTCGGGTCACCATATCAATATCTGTGGCCCCGCCCATGCCAACCTTCCCTTCAACTCACAAACTCAAAAGGCGGGAGCAGAGGGGGCGACACTCACGCCTGGTAAGGCGCTCAACATTTAATCTCTACTCATGTACATAAGAGTGGTGCAAGAATGGCATCAAAACCCTGAAGACTAATTCGCCAGTGGTTCCCTTGAGATTTGTCTGTGGGTTTTTATAATGGGGTTTTACAATTTATGAGTAAAATAAGGTCTGTGGTAAACCAAGTGGCATGGAAGTGACTTAAACTGCAATTGATTGACTGGCTGCTACAGACCGGCTCCGAAAGGAAAAAGTCAATCCCATAGATCCCTATGTTAAAATGCCCATGGGTTCATCAACCAAGCATCTCAGCTCCACCCACGTCCTGCCACTTTGTCCATTTTCGGTTATCTGGGAGTTGGGAGTAATGCGTTGTCAAGATGCCGACTTTGCCCACTTTATGGCTTCAAAAATTGTATTGGGTCAAAGAGGTTAAACTGAGAAAAAAGTGAGAATTGTGAGATTAACTTGTAATGATGTAATCAATAAAAAAGTAATTGTAGTCTGATTACCAGTATTTTAAAACATAATTACAAGTACTACATTTTTGGAATCGGATTATTTAATCCAGATTACATGTAATCCATTACTACCCAGCATTGTTAATGAGTAACCAGATAAGTATGTTTGGGTGTGACCAAGTATCTTCAATTTATGTTTACCACACAGACCTTATTTTACTTGTAAATTGCAAAAACCCCATTAAACACCCACAGGAAAATCTGGAGGGAACCACTGGCGAATTAGTTTTAGAGAGGAGGTCCAAAGATCAGCAGTTCTCAGCTGGTTTTGTTTCAAGGACTTTGTGTAGAATGACAAGTGGTGGCCTAATCCAGTACTATAATTGCTTATCTTGCAAAACATAAACTGTTATAAGACCAACAAAATATTTTTGGCCTAAACTAGCACACTCTCTCCTGCCATGCACACCAGGAGAGGAGCGTTAGAGAGAGTGATGTGCAGACTATCCAGAGGAAGGTAAAGACTATCTGTTTGCTTTTATTGTATTGTTCTGTGATACCATCCCATTATAACATAAAAGTTTTTTAAAATTATTAACTTCCTCAGCCCGAGAACATCTATATTAAAAATGTTAGTAGCCAAATATTAAATTAAGAATTACTTGAATTCTGTTTGAAGTTAATTTTGTATTCAGATGAAAATATATGTTAATGTTTATTTTTACTGCATGTAAAATATCAATATGTTAAATAAAAAAGAAAATTGCTATAATAATCAACAATGCAAATTTAATGTGCAATTTAAACATTAAAGTGTGTGCGTGCATAAATTCATATGTGTAAAGGCTAATTCACACACTGACAGATGGCAACAGACACTTCGCCGGGTTTTGTCGGATCAGTGTGTTTCCCCGTCGGCATTGGTCGGCTCTTATTTTCGCCAATTGAACATGTTAAATTGATGTTTTTCAGGTTTTGGAATATCTAAGAAGTGACGTACTGTAATCTGGTGACTGTTGCTGTTGTATCTGTCAGAACAGTGTGAATTGGCCTTAAAATGCTACTTTGTCGCTTAGAATACTGGAGAATGTACAGTAAAGAATGTCACTAAACTAAAGAGTTGTGTAGGAACATTCAAACTTTGGTCTAAAAAATATAATTTTACCATAGAGCATTTAAATCTAAAACAACTTGTCCAGTATGATAAGAGATTGGAATGAGTAGGTTATGTTTTTATAGTTTGTTTTGTTTTGTCTTTATTTTTTGTTGTTGTTGACTTTTTATATATTTGTTTTATTTCATCTTACTAATGTTTTACATGTTTTTATTAGGTAAAATGTACAAGAAATTCAGAGCTATGTGTGATTTCAATTGCGGTGAAAGATATTCTGGGTTCTTAATTTGTTGTGTTCCTTACATTTAACTGCTGCAGGAGAGACCAGCCAAAGAGGCTGAATTCAAACCTGTTCTCAGAAAGGTAAATGACATCATTTTTTTGTGATGTAAAAACAGGACTCTGACCTCATTTCCCCTTCAAAGTACAGGTTTTGACAAGACCATCGGATGGATGCCAGATTGATTCAAATCCTTCAATAGCAATCAAATTGTGTTAATTCCTTCTCCATCAGATTAAAACCTTTCATCTCAGCTTGTATGTTGCAGATGTTAACCACAAACATATCAGTGGTTGTTCACAGAAAAGAAAAGAAAACATGTCTTTGGTGTTTTGTGTGTACATGTCATCCCCGTTTCCTGACAGCATGTGCACACCACGGACTTCATAAAAACATCACATCAGACTTTTATTTTGATTTATGAAATCAAAATCATGGTGCCTTTTTTTTCATTGGTTTAGTTCTGTTTTCCATCTTTTAATTTTAGTATCAGCGCTCCCGTCCCTCCTCCCCTGTTCAGTGTTGTTACTTCATTCCTTGGATGAGAAAGGTATTTTGCCCTCTTAAAGACAGCTTGTTGACTCTAACTCCTAAAATGTTCTGTTTCTCCTTCTTGTTCTAACATTAGGTTAGAACAAGACTTCCTCTTCCTCCATATGTAAATAAGTCTGTTAAGCTTGTTTGCTGCTCTTTTGCAAAGAATCTGTAAAGATTCATATTTGAAGATGGCTAATAACATCATAGTTCCATATATTAGTACATCCTAATGATAATTATGTAAATAGTTTCATTATATATTTATTTGTATTTATAGCCAGAATTAGTTATTGAGTATGTGCTATTATATAAATGATAATTTACAAGTTCATCAACTCAGTAAGTGGGGCAGCTCAGTATCATTTGTGACAATATACATTTATAATATATACATGTATATTTATGTGATATACTGCATTTGACATAGCACAGAGAGATCTGAAAGATCATTCCCTATAGTTTTTGCTTTGATGTTGAATATCATTCCGCTATTTTTTGTGTGAGATTTATTTCATAATTTTCCTTTCTATCTTATTTAATCTAAATACATTATTTTATACATTTGCATGCATTTTTTTCCTTTTCTAAAGAAATATGTATTTTTGTCATCTCCATTGCTTTCTGCCTCATAATCAAAGCTAGATTTCTTATCAATACAGAAAAATGAGAATTTTACAATACATGTATGTATGTATGTACAGGACAGCATTTGCTGCCAAAAAGTATTTTTGAAAATGTATGAATATCTTAATTGGAAAAGTTAAAGGATTAAGGAAAAAGTCAATCATCAATTGTCACTTGGTTAGCTATTTTGGATATTTATTGTATATTTGCTGTAAAATTGATACATTAAGTGTGTGTGTGTGTGGGGGGGGGGGGTAAAGTTTTTTGAGGCAACTGTATAAAAACTGAACAGTGAACAGCAGTGTGCATTTGGATTGACATCTTAAATCATAAATCTAGTTCTAAATACAGCTAACCATTCTAATATCATCCCATATTAGGCTGGTACCAACACAGAAACAGATGGAGAATTGCCAGTGATGAGCCATAGGCCTAAATGTCCTGTTCCCAATGTACCTACCACCCTGGACAAACAGACCAACTGGTCCAAAGCCCTGCCTCTTCCTACGCCAGAAGAGAGAATAAAGAATGACTCTCAAGTGGTTTCATCCTGTATCATTCCAATAAATGTTTCTGGTAAAGCAACTACTTCAGATTCAATACAAACTAACACAAAAAAGGACTATGACATGCTTAGCTAGAACTGAGGGTCAATATTATTCTTCACAGGTGTTGGATTTGACAGAGAAGCCAGTGCTCGCTGCTCTCTTGTTCACTCACAGTCAGTTCTACAGAGACGTCGGAAACTCAGGAGGCGGAAAACGATCACTGGCATTCCCAAACGCGTTCAACAAGACATGGGTATGGTCAACTGATACTTGCCATCTAAAGTTTCAGTTCATCAAAGTAACATTTTATATAAAAAATTATGTTCATTTTGCATGTAACATTTTCTTCCATTTGATCTGCATATAGTTTTAGTTTAATTATTGATTTTCTAATGTACATGCAGATTCTGATGAATCACCTGTGGCTAGAGAGAGAACAGTGATCATCCATGCTAATCCACACAAGTCACTGTGGCATGAGGAGCTCTCCCTGAGTGGCCGAGTATTGCACACTAAGGACTCTGGCTGTCAGACAGATGATTTCCTGATTGCTGCTCCATCCCGGAGGCGTATCCGTGCCCAGAGGGGTCAGGGAATTCCTGCTTCTCTCTCACACTCCACTGGAAACATCACCTCTCTGCCGGATCGCTCTGATACCGTGTATGCTGCAGCAACAACCACCCGTGTTCGTTCCAGAAGTCTACCACGCGAGGGTGGTCGACTTCTGGATGAGGACCAAGATGACAGTGATGATGATGATGATGATGAAGAAGATGATGATGAAGAAGATGATGATGAAGAGGAAGATGAGGAGCTTTCTCCATATGAAGCTGAGGACTTCCTGCCAGGTCCAGGACAGAGAATTTCAAAGGATGAGGAAGAGAGTACTGATGACCAAGCCATGCCAGAGCTACAGTTTGGAAGCCTCAAGCGTATGCAGCATTCGGAGAGCCCTGAACATGCATGGATCGAGAGAGGCAGATCCAGGCTCCCACGCAAAGTTGACATGGGAAGCTGTGAGATTTCATCCAGCTCCGATACTTTCAGCAGCCCCATTCACTCTGCCTCTACTACAGGAGTGCTTGGAAGCCAGATTGACCATAAAGAGGATCACCAGTCCTCAAGTGGCAACTGGAGCGGAAGCAGCTCCACTTGTCCATCTCAGACGTCTGAGACTCTCCCACCTGCAGCCTCCCCTCCCCTGACTGGATCCTCACACTGTGATTCAGAACTCTCCCTCAATACTGGGTCCCATGTCATCGATGATACCACAGGCTTCATAATTGATCCCTACCACATGGACAAGCCACAAGGACAGGGGCAACGATCTAATTCTTTTACCTCATCGGCTACTGATCAGATGGATGATGCAGGGGTCAGCACTGCTAGTGATGGTGAGTGGAACTGTGCCCAGGATCAGCAAGATCAGCCCTGCCCCCAAGACTTCAGCCCAAAGCATTCCAGAGAGGATGAGAGTGGCGTAAGCTGCCCCAGTTATTCTAGTGGGGAAACTTACGAGAGCTTTGGTGACCAAGCATCCGCTAGGAAATCTGAGATGCACTACATCGTTGACACTGAAGGATTCTATTCCTCCATGCACTTTGACTGTGGTCTTAAGGGTAGCAGAAGCTACTACAACTATGCAGCCATTGACCCAGACTGTGGCCCAAGTGGGAATATAGCACCTGGCATGGGTGAATACCCTCAGTCAGAGTACACAGCCACCAGGACATTGGGCAGAACGTGTCTGTCCTTAAGAAAACCAAAGTCCAAGCCACCCCCACCAAAACGTAGCTCTTCATTAAAGGAAACAAGCAGTGATGTGAACGTTCTAGAGCAGAGCGAACCAAAGATTACTTGTGAGTTGCCGCTGCCCTTGTCTTCCAGAGAGATGAAACTGCAGCTTGACTTGGCTGGTTCTGCAGGGCACCTTGAGACTGCAGGTCTTGAGTCACTTGGCGCATGGGGAGTGGAGAATGTCAGAGACATACTTGACTGCTCCTCTCCATTCAGTTCCTCAGACACACATTCCTTCAAGGATGAAGGTGCTGTGCAAGCAGACTATGCAGACCTCTGGCTCCACAATGACTTGAAATCAAATGACACTTACCGGCCTCTGTCCAACTCTAGTGCTGCTACGGGTACAACTGTTATTGAATGCATCAAGACATCAGAAAGTGCAGAAATACAAGCCTGTCAACCCAGGTCCAGACCTACTTCCCCAACTCTTCCTCCACCTGAAGGTGACTTCAAGCTGGCTTCCCCTGAGAAGTTGGCCGGCTTAGCATCCCCTTCCAGTGGATATTCCAGTCAGTCTGAAACACCTACATCTTCCTTCCCCTCCGCTTTCTTCCCGGGGCCCCTGTCGCCAAATAGTGGCAAAAGGAAACCCAAAGTCCCTGAAAGGAAGTCCTCCCTTTGTTCCCTACAACAGCCACAGCTTTTAGTCAGAGACCCAGGCATTTCCTCCAGGAGGGAAACTGACTTCCATGCCATACCCCCCAGTCACCTCGACCTAAGTGCTCTTCACAGCAAGCACTTTGCTCACAGAAATCAGATGCACATCCTCCACCAGAATAAGCAGAAAGCTGCCATAGCTGCGGCTGCTGCTGCAGAAGCTCGAACTGCAGCCGTTGCCGCTGCTGCAGAGGCTCGCATTGCAGCTGCAGCTTCCACTTCAGAGAGTGCAACAAACACAACACCCAGCTCAGCCCATTTGGCTATTACTCCAACTGTTCTTAGATCAGTGCAACTGCGATCTATTTGTAGACCATCTGAAGGGAACCACGGCTATGCTCTGGCCAGTGCAAATCCAGTAACTCGACCCAAATGTCCCACAATAATAACTGATGCCCCGTCCTCTAGCAACAGGCACAACCGGAAACCACCAGCCTACAAACCTCCTACGGCACAGTTCTGTGAATCACAAGTTCCACTGGTGGAAAATGTTGTTCTTCCCCAGGAGGAAGTGAGAGTGAGGCAGGAGAGGCTTGGACCTGGTACTTACTGGGCAATGACTGCTTTCAGAACTCCTGTAGATCCTACTCCTGAAAAAGAAGGCTCTTCAACAAGGTCATCTCAATGTCCTGAGCAAGAACAAGATAGCAGAAGGTACCCAGATGTGCAAAGGGCAATGTCACCAGAGAGACTAAAACAAGATATAATTCAACTATCGCGGCCAGAGCCTTCAGCACAGCCCGTGTGTCTGGCCAGTACAATGCCGCCTCCGGCTTACAGTGAAATACTGAGGAGCAATTTTGTACTGTGCAACAGTCCTGACAAAGTGCCTGTTTCAACTCAAGAGGCATCGCAAATTTACACAATCAGCGATGTTCAAGGCAGAGAGGAGGATTATGAGACATCAGGTGTCACAGCCAGAAGTGCCTCACAGGACATAAGGGAAGAAGAGTCAACCCCAGACACAGAGGACTACTTCAGCAAGGGTAATTGTCCTGTAAAATACGGCAACATATTAAACGTGATTGACTTATTGTACCATGACTATATGTAATGATTACAAGTAAACAAACCTGGGCTTTTCTCTTTCGATATTTTAAATAAGCTTCTAATATTCCTGGCTCTGTGCATAGCATAGTCACAAAAGACACAGCAAACTCCAAGCAGAGTCAGTGATTGTTTTTTTCACCTCTAGAGATCACTCTACCAAAACAGCAACTATGCAACCATACTGTAGGTGCTGATTAATCAGTAAAACCAATATATTGGTCAACCCCTTTTTCACATGATTTAACTGTAGTAGGCCTAGCATACTTTTTTTTACAAGACTGAGGTTGAGCTTGATGTGTGAACACTTTGCATGTTGACAGAATCAACTCCCAGTGACAATTCATCCTCTCCATTGACCGATGACTCTAAACCTGATGATGATGATAATGCTTTTCCATCCCCAAACAAACTACGCACAACTGAAGATCTGTTTGCTATGATACACAGGTAAGCCTGATTGTTTTACATACCAATGTAGGGTCTTGTGGATCATTCTGTATGTTCTCTAGGACTTAGTTTTGATGATAACATGGCATGCAGTCTTGGAAACTGATTATGGCATACAATGCATTTGCATGTGACAAAATGCACTGTCTACTAATTTATTGCAGATCTAAAAGGAAAGTGCTGGGACGTAAAGACTCTGGGGAGATGAGTGGAAAAGGTCGGCCTGGTGTAGCACCTGTAACCGCCCCTGTCAGCAATCCTACTGTATGCCCAGTCACCCCTGCTGCCTCAGTCCCTTCAAACTGCTCCCAGCGAGCCTCAGGACCCATCTACAGGAGTGCCAAAAAGTCCAGTACATCCAGTGAGGAGTTTAAACTCCTGCTGCTAAAGAAGGGTAGTCGCTCAGACTCGAGTTACCGCATGTCTGCTATAGAGATCCTTAAGAGCCCCATCACACCCAAGACTCAAGGAGAGATGCTATTAGAGGCTGCAAGGCAACCAGAGGAGCCTCCCTTTCCCCTACAGGAATCTACTAGCAGTTGTGATCCACTTCCGAGCTCATTTCCTAAGGCCAACAGTGAGGGATTCTCCCCAAAAACACTTACCATGTCAGCCGCCTCCAGACAGGGACGTTCCAGGATTCCACCTGCTGCAAACAGCAGTCGCTATAGCACGCGGAGTCGACTGTACACTGCCCCAATGCAGGCCATATCAGAAGGAGAGACTGAGAACTCAGATGGAAGTCCACATGATGACCGCTCCTCTTAATGGCATAATCATTTTTTAACCACTTAGCAAAATGATAACATTTTATAATATGAAAACGTTTGAACTGTGTGAGAGTGCTGTACTGTACACTTATTATGATTTACCTTATTGTCCTCCCATGAGGTTTGTGGTTTGAAAAAAAAGCTTGATTTCTTTAGCTCCTTTTGTACACTGAGTCAACTGAAAAACTTGGAAGTACATCCATTTTTGCATTACCCAATGATGTATTGATCATTGTTGAGGAATGATTTTCCATCATAATCCCACACTTTTATGCTCACAAAATGAGACGGTGAAATCAGTTGAAAAGGTAACAATTATATTTCCAACATCCATCACATATTTACATGAATATGTGGATGTTAAGCTTTTCTGAGGACAATCGCACCATGGCCTTTCTTAGCGGGGTATCCTAAGTGTGCAAGGGGAAAGACTTCCAAAAAAAGTCACAAACATAAATCTAAAAGTGGACTGGTTTGCAAACCCATTTATTCTTTTGCACTTAAAAAACAAGGTGAGCAGAAAAAAGAAAATCCAGTTTTAGTTTTTCATTTAAAGTAGGCTAATGGAACGTCTGTGGTGTGTGTCTGTATATCATGCTGTTTGAATCTCAAACTCTCAAACAGCATCCCAACAACTGTTACGAAAACAAATGTAACCCTTTTTAGTTTTTACCTGTTCAGTTTACCATTTCTTCAAAGACCCAAATTGGGTTGTGTATTTTCGTCACATTTTCAGGTGCCATCGTGTATAATTACCTAACCAACCAACATGGAACTTTTTTGTGACTGCAGAAGAAATGAGGACTTCAGAGAGAAATTCACCTCAATCTCAATGTATTCTGTGAATACCCTTAAAATCAAGCATACTGTACATTTGAAGAAGAATGGATTCACTTTTAAAGTGAAACTCTTCAGAGTTGGAAGTCTTCTCGGAGTTCAAAACTCATAGGAATTAGCTAATTTGTCAAGCCTACACTGTGCCACTGAAGGGAAGGTGACAAGCTGTGAAAAGATCGATTTTTGGTCATCCGTCTGATTCACGTTCTTTCACTGTGGTCGTAATTCAGTTTCTTCATCCTCTGTACAGCATGCAATAAAACACTAAAACATGTCACATCTCCACTTAAAATGTATTTCCACCTTCACTTGCATTTGTTGAGTATGTGCTATGTTCAGTAAATGTACAAAATGTATAAGATTTGTTTGAAATTTGCAGTTTTACATCACTGTATACACAGTTTGAGATTTTTTTTCCATTTGGTGGAGGAACTGGACAATCGAATCTAATGAAGCACTATTTGTGTACAGTTGAGTTTTGAAAGAACAGATAGAATTATATTTAGGGATAAATGTAATGCGAGAACTGATATCTCAATCTCTGGGATATATTGATGAAATGACTGCAAAAAGGCAGCAGTTTAAAATGCATTGCTCATCTGTATATATGTGGATGATTGACTTAAACATATAATATTTCAGCCTTTTTTCTGAACTGTTGTTGGTTTGTCATGTACTGTCATTAAGAGGTTGGAAAATTAAATTCTTTTTATTATTTTATACCAGTAGAGAAACCTTCCGGGATATTCTGAGACACTAACAGAACTGATATTTTCTCTTAAATAGGAGCTGCAATGTGCCATGTCTTATTTCTCCTTTAATACAACCCTGTCTGATGGTTGTTGCAATTAGCATTGCTTTATAACTGCAGACTTTTGAAAGTACAGAATACTTTTTTTCCCTTGTGTCCATATACTAGAACTAAATCTATGAAATCTTCTTTTAGATTGCAACATTTAATAGAGAAAAAAAAGTATTTTTAATTATGGGATATTTTATCCAGAGAATTATTTTGTTAATGAATTTGGAAAAGAATAATGATAAAGCTTTATTTAAAATAAGAAAAAAATGTTTCATATCAGGTGTGTATCGGCCAATGATGAAGATACCGAACTTGTAAACATTTCTAATTAGCTGTAAACTTGCATTCTGAACAAATAAGCTATTCTATATGTTATACAACTGTAGTTAAATGTTTTGGTGCTTTGAATTCTATACCCAGGCCATATTCTGTCATTGTTGCCAGTCATTAACATCACCAGTTTTCTTTTCATACTTATCTCTCTGTACTTGTGATGCAAAAGCAGTCATGAAAACAACACTCGTGACAACTCAAACACTTAAATATGTAGCAATGAATATGTCTTTTATTTTTCATAACACAACAGTAGCCACATTTGAGGTATCAACCTAGTTACCTGTAGTGAAGCTAACCAGTCAGTTTAGGCCTTATTTGCAAAATATTAAAGAAAATAATGAAGGGAAATCACAAAGTGTGTTATCTGTATCATTGTTTTACCTCAACGCAGTTTTGGACTGTTTTAAACAGGTACAAGGTACTACACAAAAATTATCATATCAATAAAGAACGAATGAAAGAGAACAAAAGACACTACACAGAAGAGTTTTCTTTGTTGTAACTGAAATATCCATCTTGGTCTGTTTCTTTGTTCTTTTTTTAGACACATTTTTGCTCCGCATTAATGGAGAAGCACAGTCTGTTTTGCCAAATGGTTTTAAATGTATTTTGGTGTGAAATAATTGCAAAGTATAATAAATTAATTAATGAAATAAAAAAGAGGGTTAAAGTGATTAACATCTATTAGGGACAAGATGCATCTCATTCAGTTACAATAATCAGGAAACAAATCTCACTCTGCATACAAGCTCCGCTTCAAGAGATTTGAATCCATTTTGTATTTTTGTATAAACATGTACATATGATCTTTTTAAAGTAAAAAAACACACAAATGTTTCATTTTGTAACATGTTTTAAAGGTTTACATTAATTCCAAGCCTTTGTATTTTGAGCTGTGCGACTCTCTCAGTCCTGTATTTATTTTTTAGTAAACATTGTGAAAATTCCATTGTAAATTTGAACCATTTCTTGCCAGCTCAAGTGACTGCTTAGTAACTGTGCATAGAGAAAGCCAATAAATGTGACTGCATTGAAGAATTACTGGATGCCTGAAGTATGATTTACATGCACGCAATGATGCAATAGACTGATTCAGTAAGAAAAATGTAAACGTCTTACAATTACAATAGAAAGTTCGTAAGTGATAAGGCACATTTTGCAAATGTACAGTGACCGGTAGGCTAAAGCTTTTTTTTCTTCTTTTTTTTTTTTTTTTTTTTGCCATTTTTTTTTCACAATCAAAGCAATAACGGGACTAAGGAGGCCTACGACTTTTTTAGATTTCGACGCTGGTTTGCATAACCTTATGCTTCATAGAGGTGATTTATTATTATTATTATTATTTTTAATGCGGTTGTTGTTTTAGAAACCTGCAGCTTGTGACGTGACGGTTCGTAGAAAGGCTATTTCTTTATTTTAAAAATAATGAAGCGCCTACGTAACCACCGTTGTGTCGGCTATTGTCCAGTAAAAAAAAAAAAAAGTGTCTAAACATTCTGCACTATAAGAAAACAAAGAAGGGTGTTGAAACTTTTGTTTGGATTTTCTTTTGTGGACTGAGTTGGGGCCTTTTTGAAATCCCGGAAAACGCCACAAGAGGAGGCCATTTCTCCATGAACTGGGCGAAATCGCTTGTTAATCGGCTCATGCAAGGAAATGAGCACATGCCTCTCAACCTGAACCTGAACCATGGCTTCACCATGTGGTGCCAGAACTGTCCATATTATATTGTTTGTTTGATGCTAATTATCTAATTGAATACAGATGTGTGAGGTGACAATAAAATAAATGATAAATATATTTGAATTTAATTCAAATGTAGTGCTTTAGAATTAATATATAATATTGTATATTATATAACTGTATACACGTTTAGTTAAATTATTATAACTATAGGCTCTATATCTGAATATTATATATATATAATATATATATATATATATATATATATATATATATATATATATATATATATATATATATATATATATATATATATATAATCTGAATATACCTCTTAAAGAGGACCTGTTATGCCCATTTTTACAAGATGTAACTTGTCTCAGGTGCCCCAGAATGTGTCTGTGTGAAGTTTCAGCTTATGTATAAATCCATGTTGTAAAAATACAGTGGCAACCTCCCCCAGTTTCATTGACTAGCCACTAGGGACAGGCTCCAAAAGGGAGCAGAATCTTATTGAACTCCCGGTTAAAATGTCCAACTTTACAGCAAAAAAAACAAACAAAAAACCTTTACAGACAGGTACAAAATTGTGGTTTTGGTCTAGGCTAATTTTGCCCTTCATGACAACAGAGAGGGAGGTGTTTTTTTATTTTTGTATAACTCATTCGTCTACATTATATAAAGCCTTAAAGTTCTGCATAATTATTTAAGGGAAGGGTGGATTGCCTTTTGTATGCTGCTCCAGCCACTTCCTGCCTTTTGCACATGTGTAGTTATCCGGGAGTGACGTGGTGACACACTGCCAAGATGGAAACGGCCGACTTTTAGGCTTTAAAAACTTTCTTCAGAAACCTATGGGTGACATCACGGTCACGGACACTACACTTTGTCATTTTTTACAGTCTATGGTAAATACCCATTTCAGACTAAAGTCAAGAAAAGGCTGTTTTTAGTGTGTGTGCCTTTAAATGCAAATAAGCAGCTGCATGCCCTGTTCCTGATTGTCTCAATCGGATTCTCGGATTTTTTGAAAACGCAACTTTTTCTCTCAGTTTTGTCCTTCCGTCCACACTGAGATAGCTTTTTAAGGCAAGGAAAACGTAGCTTTTTGAAAACGCTCTTCAAAGCGGATGAATTTGAAAAACGCTGTCTCGTCATAGTGTGGATTGTGGATTGTGAAGACAGAGTAATTTGAAACCGATGACGCATGTTTAGTCTTGTGAAGCATATTGTTAGATATCGTTGGATATGTATAGGCCTATGTGCCAGTTATGCTATCCACGTTCAGTTGCTAAAATGTTACTTTGCACATTCCATCACAGTCCTGCAAGGATATGACAGAATACTTGCATTTGCTGCCAGCTGTGGCAAACGAGTGGAGTTGCGTTTTAGACCAAACATAACTTGACTGAGTGCGACCTGGAAACACCAGTGAATGGTGAGATAGGCTATGTTGCTAAATAAATGAATCTTGCCATGATAATTTTATGGCATGTATCGGCTCAGTGAGCTTTTACGCATGCGCAGTAAGTTGTATTTGGCGTTTACTGACGTTTCAGCCTGGATGAGAGATTGTTTTGAAACAAAAACTCAGTTTCAATTCTATCCGGATTAATGTATAGCCTCTGCCAAACAGCTAACAAGACATCTGCTCGGTTTTGATTATCTATCACTCTCAGGGATAGCATCATTAAAGTTTGCGTTTTATTTACGTCTAATGGATTGTTTTCTGAGGGCACTTACCTGAAGCACACGCACACAGACAACTGGCTGTGACGTCAAGTCTCATGTGAGTAGCCTAACTTCTCGGTCACATTTTTTGTTGTGTTTAAACTGTGAAATACACTCTTGGTTCTTGTTCACCATTGTCGCTTGCAAAAACAAAATTGTGGCGCCGTGCTGTAATTGTGCCGATTAAGGGGCAGTAATATTATCCCCTTCAGAAGGGGAGAAAAATACGAGTGGCTCGTTTTTTTCACGTGCTTACAGAGAAAAGCTTACCTAAACAAGTCACTTGGTTGTCATTTTTCAAAATTTCTGGATTGGACCTGATTATAGCACTTAAACGGGAAAAGGTCTGATTTTCATTATATGTCCCTTTTAAAGCAAACTAACCCTAGCCTAGAACATAACTAGCAGTTTATACTCAGAGAGTGAGTTGCTATGGCTACTTACATACCCTGAAAGTTACCTCTGTTTTTGGAACGTTTTCTTAAATGTATGCCACATAACCAACTCTCTGGAATGTCAATCAGAGCTTGAATTCATATGCAGGTAATATTTACTTTTAATAACACTTTTACCTTTTATATAAAACCTCATCTTTATGCAAACAGATATAATTATTTAACTTGCATATTGAGCATGATAATCCATCATATTGAGCACAATAATCCATTACATTGAACATAATAATCCTTTAAAATTGTATTGATTCCAATTTTAACATTATTTAAAATAAAATTTAAAAGCTTAACAACTGGAGTGTATTCATATGTGAGTGAAATGTCACTGAGATGATGTGAACAAAGCCTCATGATCCATAAGAGATTAGACAAGAGTCATTGGTAAGTGATTAAGCGCCATACGAGATATGGCTGGAGGGTGTTAGTCAGAGGTAGACCCTCTGGCCCCTGAGGTTGGTGCACAGCATTGTTGAAGGTCATGGCAGTCTTTGAATGTGGGACAATGGGTCTTTCAGAGGCATGAGACCAGAGATGACATGAGGCAACAGACCACCAACACTTCTGACAAACTCTTTGTTCCAATTTAATACAAGCCTGGTTTAAAACTGCTCTATGGACTTAAATCGGTGCATGTTCAATTAGTATATTTTGGACATCCTTAGAAGAGTTAATTCAGATGAAAAAGCAGCACAGAAGGGGTCATCCTAAAGTTAATTCATTACATTAGGGAGATTTCTTAGATCTGCAGCTATCAGACAGACTGAGCTGGCTCAGACTGCTGTTTCTATCCAGTGATGCAATTTTAAAAAGTGTTGCTATGATAAATTAATTCAACAACATAGAAAGGATTGATTAAAACAGCATCTGAACTGCTAACTTCAGAAAAACCTATAGTGTTTATGTTCACAATTAACAGTAAATTAGAGAGAAAGAGCATTTTAAACACATTCAACATATTTAACTTTATCTCTTTAACTTGCCTATTACAGAGAATAATTTTAAGTCAAAGCTAAGCTAAGTTCCGTTAAAACGAATCTCAGATTTTGGTGACATCATCGCAGACTTCACTTTCTCGTCAAATCTTCTGTCCAATCAAAATGCTCTCTAGAATCTAAAGCCCGCCCCCTACGCTGCTGAAGCTGCTGAACTCGGTAAGTTGTTAACACACATTTACTAATCTCTACATGGTGAAAGGCACATAGCACACTATATATGCGATAGGAAACGTTTCAGTGTAAATATGCTTTCATTTGAGGCGAATAAAGTCTGTTTTCACGTAAGTTTCACACACCGCAGCAGCGCACACACCCCAGCGGCTCTGGTCTAAATTTAGACTACAGACACGAGAGCGCAGCGCGGATCATATGCGCGAGTCGGTGCAAACAACAAACATATCGACCCATTTGAATTCTGCAAAGAATGCTGCATTTCAAAGTGATATGGAGGAGATTATGATGGTTATGATTATGATGGTAAACAGGATACTGGCTTTACCAAACAGAGAAGGTCCGCTCTTGCGCTCTAGTCAAACTGTATGTTAATGAAACGCTATTGGCTGTTTAAAAAAGGGGAGGAGCTGCTAACAGCTGAAGCCGTTTCAGGGGAAATTACGTCAACACATTGAATAATGCGGCACGTTTCAAGGCACTTCAGTGGGCCTTTAAACAAAGTTTGGTTAAAAATAAAAAAATCCTGAAACCTAAAAATATATTGGTTTTTGCCTAGTCCTGGTGTCCACTTACGAGGACAAAGCATAACATATGAATAAAATATTGTTTTTCAAAACTTTTTTCCCCTTTTATTTCTTATGCCAAGAAAGACCTGGATCAACATATTTTGTTCTGATTCTGGAACGACATACATGTCCTTATGTAGTCCAAAACCTGTCCCTACCCCTAAACCTAACCCTACCCTTACCCATTATACACTCTATTGCAAAAAGTATTGGGATACCCCTAAATCAATGAATTCAGGTGTTTCAATCACATCCATGGCCACAGGTGTATCAAATTTAATAACCTAGGCATCAGTAAAGTATCAGTGAATTCAAGCGTGGTACCATGATAGGTTGCCACCTGTTCAATAAGTCCATATGTGAAATTTACTTAGTACTAAATATTACATGGTCAACTGTTATAACAAAGTAGAAAAAGTTGGGAACAACAGCATCTCAGCCACAAAGTAGTAAGCCACATAAAACTGGGGTCAGCCCATGCACAGAAGTCACCAACGATTTTCTCAATAGTCAAGCTGCAGACCTCCAAACTTTATGTGGCCTTCAGATTAGCTCAAGAATAGTGCGTAGAGAGCTTTATGAAATGGGTTTCCATGGCCGAAAAGCTGCATCCAAATCTTACATCACCAAGTGCAATGCAAAGTGTTCAGATGCAGTGGTGTAAAGCAAGCTGCCACTGGACTCTAGAGCAGTGGAGATGTGTTCTCTGGAGTGACGTATCATGCTTGTCTGTCTGGCAATCCAAGCCTGGGTTTGGCAGTTACCAGGAAAACGGTACTTGCCTGACTGAATTGTGCCAAGTGTAAAGTTGGGTGGAAGGGGGATTATGGTGTGGGGTTGTTTTTCGGGAGTTGGACTTGGCCCCTTAGTTCCAGTGAAAGGAACTCTTAATGCTTCCGCATACCAAAGCATTTTGGACAATTTTATGCTCCCAAATTTGTGAGAACAGTTTGGGGATGGCCTCTTCCTGTTCCAACATGACTGAGCACCAGTGCACAAATCAAGGTACATAAAGACATGGATGAGCGAGTTTGGTGTGGAGAAACATGACTGCCCTACAGAGAGTCCCAACCTCAACCCCATAGAACACCTTTGGGACGAATTAGAACGGAGACTACAAGTCAGGCCTTCTTGTCCAACATCAGTGCCTGACCTCACAAATGCGCTTCTAGAAGAATGGTCAAATATTCCCATAAACACGCTCGTAAACTTTGTGGAAAGCCTTCCCAGAAGAGTTGAAGCTGTTATAGCAGCAAAGGTAGGCCAACTCTATATTAAACCCTACGGATTAAGAATGGGATGTCATTAAAGGTCATGTGCATGTAAAGACATACATCCCAAAACGTTTGTCAATGTAGCTGAATAACACTGATGTAGAAGAACATAACCCTTTTTGTAAGCCTAAACTTGAGAAAAAGGTAAACTTCTCTCTCAAATCTGATTGGCTGATTAGAATTTTGTTCCAGGATCAACAAACATGATTTACTTGGTGAAATTACATTCACCTATTCCATTTTTTCCCCAGTTCTTCATGGAGTATTTCTCTCCATAAATCCTTGCAAAGTTACAATGGATCATTTAACTTTCCACATGGAAAATATTAAGTTCCAAAAATATGAAGTTTAATCCACTCTGCTTTTGCAACAGGAACTGTGCATATGATCTGAACTTTCCCATGCCCACAGTTCTCCTTTGGCACACATGAGTTTATTGCATTGTGATCCATGTATTTGGCTATGAAGTAAACATTTAGTTGCACAACAGTTAACACGATGAGTTAAACTTGTGGAGGTCAGATTGAAAGAAATCCATTTCAATAAGAGAAATTAAGAGAAAAATGAAGAGATAACTATTTTATATATTGTATATATTTATTCCGAAAGAAAAAAAAATGCCAAGACATGAAATCCATGTACATTTTACACTTAAACATTTCATTTAAACTGTTATGCTTTTTTAAATTAAAATTTTACAGAAGCATTTTCACTAGTACTTTTAAACGTTTAGACCTTGCTGTAAACATCTTATTATATAATTTCTCACTAGATTAAATTCATCTGATTTGAGAAGACTTTTGTATCTGTGACCTCTGAGCTGCTATACTGACATCCTGTTTTATAACATTGAAAATTGAAGGTTTTCTTTTCTTTGAGCATGTGATTCACGATAGTATTAAATCCCACTGCAGATCTTTGAAGAATTGTCAAAGCACAAACTTTTCATGATAGTTTGAAAGGTCTGTCTCCTCTCCGATTTGTTCTTTGCCATTTAACCCAAGGCATCTTTAACATCTGCTCAATATTATTCCCCAATAGCTTATTTGGATACAATTTTCCTAAACACATGCACATTAATTCATAAGAATGTAAGAATTAGATTACTCCTATTGTATGAATTTAATAATGAAAAAATATTTAAACTCCTTATAATAGTCAACGGACAACAAAAAATGTGACCGAGAAGTTAGGCTACTCACATGAGACTTGACGTCACAGCCAGTTGTCTGTGTGCGTGTGCTTCAGGTAAGTGCCCTCAGAAAACAATCCAATCAACATCTTTGTTGATCCTGGAACAACATTTCATTTAACCAATCACATTTGAGGGACAAGTTTACAGTTTGTCAAGTTTAGGTTTACAATCAGGGTCTGATGCTTCTACATCAGTGTTATTCACCTATTGATTTTAGGAATAACTTGTGGTATTTAGGTTTAGGATTGTGGATATGGTGAGGACAAAGATTTCATACAGGAATGTTGTTCCAGGAAAATGCAAAATAGCCAGTCAATGACTTTCCCTGCAAGATCCCAATGTGTTTATTTAGAGTTCTTGGCAAGCATTTTAGGGGTGTTTATTTTCCAAAGGTTTACACAAATAGAGATGGACGACAATTACATCACATTCATTTATTCATTTGATTATTTCTGTGGAATAGAAGTCCACAGGCACATTTTTAAAGAGAGTTTATTCAAAGGTGATTCTCTGAATCCCATTCGTTCAGGAATTGGACCATGCGCTGTGTATTTTTGATTTGCTAAACAAAATGTCTCCTTTGTTCTGTAAATGGACAACTGTCTCTTTCACATTGTAGATTCAGCTGTGGTGGTATTAATAATAATCAGTATTAATAATAATTATAAGTTATTTTTAATGAATATAAAAGAACATTCTGTAAATTTTTGGATTGAATATCATATCTCATTCTTATTGTATTTAATGTTAATTTCCCATAGGCTAGCTTGATTAGAAAAATATTAAATATTTAATTATCAGGAAAGTCAAAAATAATCTGCTGTCCGCTTGATTTACGTATTACATTAATGCTGTATTAGAAAGTGGCTAAATTATTTGGGGATGTTGCTTGTCGTATACTGTATGTGTGAATATATGCGTGTTCTCCAGAGATAAATGCAATTTACCATTGCAATTTTCTTCTAAACAGTTACATATGGGCTGCCCATAATGGGCCTATTACTGTGGGCTTAACCTTCTCTGCCGGAGACACCATTCGAAGATTGGGAATAATCGTGTGCTTCTTCCCAGCATGGAAACTCTATACTGTCCACAAAGTGGAAAATGGGAAGTTAAATCAACAACATGTATCAGACTTGCAGTTGCACCGAATTTGTTGCACACTCTTGTTATGACCCTTGTGGTTCAGAATAGCTTTCTGTGACCAAACAGAGATGCCTTTTTCTTAGTTCTTTAGTTCAACTCAGTAAATAACTAGACTGGGTAAACCCAGCCTGATCTGCCGGCGTCCGGCGATTTGTTTTTGCCCCAGACTGTAAACCTGTACATTCATTTCTACTGCTTCTGTTACAATTTTGTGGCAACCAATCACAGACTGGCTTATCTACCTGGCATGCTATTGGCGGGTTTAACACGATCACAGAAAGAGAAACTATTAGTCGTTGACTGTTGATCACGCCTCTTGTGGTCTGATTTGTTGACGGATTGTCCAACTGCATACTGAGTCATTCAAATAATGCTTCTTGATCACATCTCTTGTGCAGTAGAAAATACAGAGCAGACTCCCCAGACCAATGTTCAATCGAGCTTGATCTGGTGATAGCCAGATAAGGACAGTAAACAACCACTTAAAGCCACAACATTTATTTTTTTGCTGCTAGAGGTTGCTTATTCAAGACAAAGGCATAGCTTGATGACACCTTGATTTCACAGAGCTTTTATTATGCCTCAGGCGAGCACTTCCGCTCATGCGTGTGGTAACGCAGCGCTGTTTTATCATATTAGATACGTTTTGAGTGTGTTCAAAGTTGTTATAATGCTTCTCTGTGCTTTCGCTCGGCGGCTACTATGAGACACTTGTTGCACACTGCAGTGAGCTAGATCGATATTAGGCACGGTAAAACATGATACTCGCGGTAAATCAAGAAAACAAGATTTAAACAATAAGACTAACTGTGTTGAGCTATAACAATGATTAGTTTTCTGTCAATGAATGTATCCAAACAGCTCACCTGTCTAATAAAACACAATGTATTAAAGCATCTTTGGTGTTTCTAGTTTCTAGAAAATGAAACAAGAAATGAACGTGGGTTTGTCGTTGATAGGCGGCGCATGAACACAGTCCGTGTTCTGGTTAAAATTGCTTATTTCTCTAGTTTTAAACATTCTTGGAAATATTTGGGATAATATAAAAGTACACAAGTCAACACAATATATAACATAATTCTAGTGATTTTGGTATATTTTATTCCAAAAATCTTACATATTGTGCCTTTAAAATTAAATGACAATTCTTGCTTTTGGGTGAGTATACATATTCCAGGAAACTTATGATTGCTTCTTTGAGAGATTGTTTTATATTGTTATAATGAATTTGTTAATTATAATATACATTTTGTCTGTATCTTAAACGACCACCAGTAAGATGGCTATGTAAAATAAAAGCAATTTTCTTCCCTCAGGGTAACTTAGTATGGGAGATAACATCCTGGAAACATTTATCACTCAACAGTGTCATCCTCGAGATTCCAAATGAATATAAATCATGAAAACAGTAAATCTAAACCACTGAAAATACGTTGAAACTGACAACTTTATAAATGCAATTATTTATTCAAATGGTAGAAAAGTGTTCAAATAAGTAAATACAAAATATTTCAACCTGAGTATAAGAGCAAAGTAAATACAGTGTATCTAAAAGGACCTAAAAATTAATATATATAAATGTGTATCATAACAAAAAGGCTCCTCCATCCCCCAAAGTCACAGAATGCATTATCAATTATAGACACAATGCGCTCAAAAAGGCAACAGTTTCTACCTATTAAATAAAACAAAAAAGCACTGAATGATAGAACACTGAACTAAATACACATTTGTATGATATACACATAAACAGAACAACATACATTTCTGGAATTGCTGCATGCTCTGTCTATCACTCTCATTCTCCATGCAGATAAACCTCTACATTTCAGGACCATGTGACATTATGTCCGCCTTCATGGGGGTCACCTGAAGTGCTGGTGTGGACATTAATATAGTCCGGTTGTTAGAGGGAATACACATGACAACAAAATATGAATAAAGGAAAATGTATTGTCCTGAGTAATTATCTTGCATGAAAGAGCAATAGTAATGACATCTTCAGTACCAGTCAGAACTAAAAGTTTGTGCTTTTAAAACTGGCGCCTTTTTATAGACCATAACAAAACCATTTTTGTTTTTTATCACTTAAAAATAATTTTATTTTTTTCTCTGTTACTTTATGAAACAGCAGTACATTTTGAAATATGACTATTTCAATGTCAAAGAAATAATAATAAAGTGAAATGAATGAAAATATCGCCAATTAAATAAACACTATGCCAAATGGTGAACAATGAAATTTGTTTAACTGGCACCAAAACCCTTCATATTGTCCAAAGCATAATATCAAATACCTCTTCAACAGTAAAATACAGTGTTAAGCGAATATTTGTCAAGCTGTGTGTGTGTGTATAGACAGTAGCAGACACAACATATGAACACAGTGAAATCCTTTGGGATTCAGCTTTCTCCACCATTGTCTGTAAACGCAGAGCATCACATCACTGAGGTACTGAGATCTGTAGCTGCAGTTTAACACTGAGCCATTTTGAACATCATTGGTTGCACTGTCAATGCAAGTTAGCCAATCTGGTGATGTTCATTTTTGCATTTTTTTTTGCCACAAAAAAAAGGAAATATGTGGCTGGTCAGTTCCACCACCATTTAAGCCAGCGGGAATGAGTACAGCTGAAGTAGGTCAGCATGTTAGACCTTTGACCATCCATTTCACCGGTAATAAATAGCCTTGATTCTTGACTGAAGTCTCTTGGTGTCAACTCTGAAGTAGAGTGGACCTGGGTTTTCCTCTAGTGGATCTTCTGTGTTTTTGCTCATAAGGTTCCAGCCACTATTTCACCAGTTTGAGTCTTTCAATGTGATGACAAAGTTTGAGAGCAGGACCAAGTTTCAATCCCATGTACTTCATGATCATGTCACTCCGTAAAAGCATCAAGGCCTTGCCATCAATCTCCTGTGGAAAACAATCAATCTATTATAATGTATACTATATAATATAAAACATGAAAAAGCTATGTAAGCAGGGCTTGACATTAATACCCGCCAACCCACCAAATGCTGGTGGATTTCAGTGTCACCCAGTCACTCCTACTAGCCACTTTGGCGGGTTTCATTTTTATATAATAATTTTTTCCTTTTTCAATTGTGGTCTTTTGTAGAGGCCCAATACTCATTTTCCACAGACAAGATTCATGATACTAACTGCGCTCTCGCATCTCTCTGACAGCGAGTTAACACACAAACCCGCCTCCCCTCACTCACTCACTCCTTTCATTTGCTTGAATTTCATTGTGGGATTGCACGTAATGTGCATAATTTTGTGTTCCTGCAGATTTTGTGCTGCCTCTCAGTACTAAATTGAGTTCTTCTTCACTGCATATTGCGCTCAAAACACACAAAATGTCAAAAAGCCGGTGTTGGTGAGTATGTATATGTAAACAGTTGAGAAAGAAAATGCACATGTAACAATATAATGGATCTGTGCGTAAGGTCTTAAAGTGACAACAGCCTAATATACCTCCTGCCAAATAACGAGATATTAAAAATATATATAATGGCAGTGTTTCTCCATGGTATCGATGTCCAAATCATGGCTGGAGAAAATGCTGAGTGGTTAGCAACTTTAGAAAACCACTAGCCAAAGTGGCTGGTAAGTGAAAAGTCAAGCTCTGCAACAATGTCTCTACTTGAAGCAAGTCCAAAACATATTTTTAAAAAAATAAAGAAAATAAAAAAATAAAGAAAAGCGTAACTCACATGTTTCCTGAAGAGCTCTGCGTGTGGGCCCAGCGCCTGTGGGTCGGCATCACGCACAAATTGCATTACTTCCTCTATACTCCAGGATGATGGACACTTTTTGGACGTTTTGGAGGGATCCTTCTCGGCTGCTTGATGATCAGGACCAGTGGTTGAGCTAGCAGCTAGCAAACAACACAAATTAAGATAAATATCCATAAGATGGGGCATGCATCACAAAATGGGTAACACTTTAATACTTCAACATGAATAAGTGATGATTAGATAATGCAGGAGTAAAGTTTTTTTTTTACAAAATTGCAGAATTTAACAATATTATTTATATTTCAAATAGAATCCACGACTAAAAATATGACATGCTAGGTCATTTTCTATTTTTTACAAATGTTTTTTTTTTTTTTTAACTTAACATGATGCTTTCCTGAATGGGAGTGCCAGTCTAGAATCAGGGCCTCCTTGATGGTCCTGCTCTCAGTCGCTTTAATATGGAAAATAAAACTGAACCCCAAACATCACTCCTACTCTGGGATGCTATTTAAATAAATATGGCCCCCTGAGCCGCTAACAGGCTTTAATCCATATCAAAGCCTATTGTGCCATTTGACATTTGATTAGAGAAAATACATCTGGTCCTCACACAAGCACTCTGTGCGGAACTGATATGGGTGTTTATCCCACGATAGAAATAGATCCAAGTCTCTGAAGAGCAGCGGTGATCGCGTAAGGCAAGCTGCCAGAGCGAAAGCATTCTGAGGGAGTTCAACAATGAAACTCTTCTGCTTTTAGGGCTCAAACACAAGAGTAATGCCAACAAGAACATACATGAAAAGCTCAAAACCACAAAAAGACTTCCAATGATTTGATAAATTACTCATTAACTCATATTTATTATCAATAAATCGGTATAGATCGGTTGTTTGAAGTTTCATGACATTTCTAACTGCATGAAATAATGAACATTATATAAATGTCACCACAATATGAAAATTGACAATTGTCATGTTTATGGAACATTGCAGTATTTATTATAAATTATTTATCTGTGCACATCTTTTTCATTCCTGCGCCATCGTAATCTTTATTCAGAATAGCTTCCTCTCTCTCCTGCAACATCTCTTCTCTGATGAGGTGTTTACTGGCATGAGGGTGGGACTAGCTGTCAATCATACAAGGTCGCCGCAATGGTAAACCACAACCATCCAATCAACTGTGCATAATAATCGGTTTATAATTATATACGTTTTTTATTATAAATACACTATATTGCCAAAAGTTTTACGATCCCTGCCTACATGAACTTTAATGACATCCCATTCTTAATCTTCTATTCCACGAAGCTCTCTACGCACTGTTCTTAAGCTAACTGAAGACCACACGAAGTTTGGAGGTCTATAGCTATTGACTGCAGAAAGGCGATTGGAGACTTCTGCGCAATGTGTGCCTCAGCATGCGCTGACCCTGCTCTATGATTTTACGTGGTCTACCACTTCGTGGCTGAGTTGCTATTGTTTCCCAATTGCTTCCACTTTGTTATAATACCACTAACAGCTGACTGTAGAATATTTGGCCATGGAAGGGATTGGAACACATGAATTCAATGATTAGGGGGAGGGGTGTCCCAATACTTTTGGCAATACAGTGCATATTATGAAAGAGTGAGTACACTAGTGCACTAGGGCCATTTAAAATAAACAAGTTTGGTAATTTCCAAACAATCTTACATGTTAATAATAGTGTGTGTGAAGGGGTTTAAACAAAGCGTTCTTACATAGCCTACCTTCCACTCGTCTGTGTGCACGTGCAGGCCCCAGCTCAGAGGGGTTGGAGGAGAGTCTGCGGATGGGTGGGGGGTGAGAGGGGTAGTGTGGGCTGCTTCCGGCCGGGGGGTGATACTCTGATGTGCTCCGTAGTGCGGGGGGCCGGGGGGCAACTGTATTGGAGGCTGAGTCCATTGACTCTTCTGAGAACTGCTGTTCTGTGGTGGTTCCATTTTCAGCATGGGCAACGGTTTCTGTCACAAAGAATGAAGTGAAATGTTTTAATTAGTCACGAATGTCATTATTTGTTAATTATATGGTTTGAAAAGCATACGTGTATACACTACAGGTATACATACAGATAAGTTGTTTGTTTTTTGTTGTTGTCTGGCTATCACTAGACAAGCTTAAAGGAGGGGTGAAATGCTGTTTCATGCATACTGAGCTTTTTACACTGTTAAAGACTTGGATTCCCATCCTAAACATAGACAAAGTTTCAAAAACTAAGTTGGATATTTGATGGAGTATTTTTGTGTCAAAAATACTCGTTCCGGTTCTCACAAGTTTCAGAGAGTTTTTTTCAAGTATGGGTCCACTTGACGTCGACAGAGCGGAAGGTCCTTGTATGGGCCGTTTCAGCCTCCGGATCTGATTCTGGATCATATCTGTATTAGTTGAATCTGATTGATATAGCCGTGGTATATTTAGGGTAGCGTTTTCTTCTCCACGCTTGAGGACGTCACCGCTTTGTGCGCACTTGTCATTCTCTAGCTCCGCCCACACAATACGCCTCCAGGCGCTCAGTTTTTTTCGGAAAGACTCGGTACAGCCTATATTTCTTTTATAAATATAACAAAACTAAAGACTTTTCGGAGATATGAAGGATGCAATACTACTCTATAGGTACTCAAGATTGACATGAGATTGACTGAAACTGATTGTTTCACCCCCCTTTTAATTTAAATTTGAACATTGGTCTGGGGAGTCTGCTCTGTATTTTCTACTGCACAAGAGGCGTGATAAACGAGCATAATTCAAATGACTCTGTAAGCAATTGAATAGTCCTTCAACCAATCAGACCACAAGAGGCGTGATCAACGGGCAACAACCAACCGTTTCTCTTTCTGTCATCATGTTAAACCAGCCAATAGCATGCCAGGTGTATAAGCCAGTCTGTGATTGGTTCCCGCAAAAGAAGCAGTAGAAATTAATGTACAGGTTTCCAGACTGAGTTGCAGGGTGAAATCAAATCGCCGGCAGATCAGGCTGGGTTTACTCAGTCTAGCTCACCATAGATGCATTTATTTGATCAGCAATTACAGTGTCAGTGTCACATGATCCTTCAGAAATCATTCTAATATGCTAATTTAGTGCTCAAGAATTATTTTTTAATATTGAATATTGAGGTCAGAAACTGTGAAACATGAAAGACTGGCATTTTTTAAAATAGGAACATGTGCAAAGCTTTACTCTCACTTTATCAATTTAATGCATCCCTGCTAAATACAATTATTCATACATTTCAAAACAAAAACCTTACTGACACCCCTACCAAAAATACACACAAAGGTTGAATTCATAGTTCTCATGATCTTTTAATATCTACACCTTAATGTTTCAATAAGGTGATATTAAAATATTAGAAATATTAAATTGTGCCTACATATGAATTTCTTGACAAATTTTACACAATTGAATGGATGAATATACCATTTTAAAAAAAAGCATCTCAGGATGTACTTAATAAAGCTGTGGCTGCTTATCACTGCTTTCATAAAGCTGAAATATAAGATACTAACTTTAAAATGTGGAAAATAGTCATGATAAGGAATGACTGCTTCTGTCCTCATATTTGGTAGTGTATAAATAATTACAGGGTCATAGAAGGTTTTACTTACACACTCGAGACTACAAGTCCACACACCTACAGCATTTAAGAAGCACAAAAAATAAATGTAGTACAGAATTCTTGTGTTCTGCGTGAATAGAAATCTGATGAAACAACATAGTAACATGTCTCAGAGTTTATAATTGTCCTCTAATACACATGTACAAACACTACAAAGCTATTTTATAATGCCGCTGAACACTTGAAAATTAACTGTATCTTCAATTTGTGGCAATGAGCTTTATCTATGCAACATTTAATGAGAGCTGAACACAACATCCATGTCTGGCAAATTATAAAAATCACCCACAGCAGTAAAAAATAACCCAAACTGGCAGGTTATTCTCACCCTAATAAAAACACACACTATCACACTTAATTAGCTACAATGTAGCGATTTAATTAGGAGTCTGTCTGTTTTATTAATAGTTTAATATTTTTGTAGTTAATAAGAAAATGAACAGAGGCGTCTAACTCCAACTAAAGAAAACCCCATCCTCTATTCACCTTAAATTCGACCAATCAGAACTGGCCCGGACCTGTTGCAGCCAGTGTGGCATACACACTCAATCGGTAGCATTCACTCAGATATGAACAAGCAAAAACATGGGTACCGTCTGAGGGCAGAGCTTCAGTTCTCTGTAGTTTCGGTGACAGGGCAGCGGCGTACGCAGCTGAATCTCGGTTGAAACGTCTGGTACCTCGCGCTACGGACAGAGCTTCTGATGTCTCCTCTTTCACTGCAACAAAGGAAAAGTGCAGATATAGATCACTTCTGGAAGACTACAGAATTTAAATATCACAAGCTAGATATAGCTTTAAAAACAAAACAAAACAAAAAAACAAGTTTTTTCGGATATTCCTTTTCATGCAGTGTGTAATATAGTGGTTTGTGAGTGTACAAAGTTAATCCAGTTTATTTTATTGTGTATTTGTGGTTTAAGTGCAACAAACGACCTAGGGTCTTGGACCACTCTGATGAATGCTCAATTAAAAAAAAAATTTAAGGTCAAACTGACCCGAGGGAAGGATGAGGGTTAAAGATCAAACTGCATGCACAACAAATTAAGTTATTGTCTCCCATAAGAAAGAATCAATTCTGAACTGCTGAATTGAGTCGTCAGCAACTCACTTTCGTAACATATCTACGTTGGTTAGTAACAAATCTGCATAATGCCAGCCCAATGACACGCCCTGAGGTCTCAGAGTGGTTGTGTTATGACGTGTGGTTGTTTTCTTTGCTGTGGATCCACTTTGCATGCACTTCTAAAGGATGAGGACTCGCTCTGGAATTGATACGGTAAAACCGATAGTTATTGTTCATATCACTGTGTATACAAGTGAAATTAAGATATGGTAATGGGCGTTTGGTTTCCGACACATGCTGTAAGTGGTAGACCAAATCACAACCGACTGGGCTATCTGACCAATCAGAGCAGAGTAGACTCCCAGAAAGGAGGGTTTAAAAAAAAAAAAAGACAGAATCCTTGATCAAACTGTTTTAGACACTGTGAGGAAAGAGTTGATGATGCAGTGTATATTATGACAAATTTAAACCGTTTTTTTTTTTACCTTAGGTCCTTGTAAAACTTTTAGGAAAATTACCAAACAAAATAAGGAATGTTTACAACAGCATAATAGGGGCACTAAGTTTTTCATTGAATATTTATCTTTTATTTTAGCTTTAAATTACTATATAGTTTTAGTTTCAGTAAACATACCTGATTTGCTCCTTTCATACGGTGTGTGTGCGTTAGTGGCTAGTGGACTGAACGGCTGGCTGCTGAACAGGTTATCACACTGCAGATGGTGACACAGAGTTTCTAGAAAGCGCAGAACGAACGATGCACTGGACGCAGTGGGGAGCTTGACGTAGTGGATTCCTCCTTCAGAGCGAACTAAATGAAAGTAGATTCGGTGCAAAATTAAAAACACTATTAATCTTAAACAGGTCACACAAAATGCATGTATAATTTATTATGCTTCTCATCAATATATCTATAAAAATCTATATCTATCTTTGCTATATATATATAAAAAAAAAACTAGTCCCAAACCTCCAAATGCTAATATTTTCTAAACAGCATTTATAAATTGTTTGGGTGTGTGTGTGTATGGGGGGGTGGGGGGGCTGATCTGGCAAAATGGGTGCCGATTAAGGGGCCATGGCGTCGCAGCAGATGGCTCTACAGTCCTAGCGTGGGCCCCACCCCCTGCACACACACAAATATAGACACGCATACACATACGCACACTTCCCCTAGGGACACCCCAATCAAATGATCCAAACCAGGTTACACACAGATGTCATCCCTTATTACTCGCAGTCTGATGACATCAGCTGTGCACACACACACAGGCTTCTCTTTAAACATGCACACACCCTTCTTTTTTAAGGTCAATCACACACCCATGCTTTTACTTTTTTTCTTTGTTGTAAAACACAGATGTTGACAAGTCTTAAAATAACAGTCAACTATGCTTATTCAAATAGAGCTCAAGTCTTCTATCTATCTATCTATCTATCTATCTATCTATCTATCTATCTATCTATCTATCTATCTGTCATTCAGCTCTCAAAACACTTTAGATTGTGGATGATATTTCCAGTTGGGGCGCTTTTGACTCCTTTAGCTTGAAAAATGTACTTTTTCAACCTGTTTCATCTTTGTTAAAACATGCATCACATGTCATGGCCATGTCAAGTAGATTGTTGTAATATAATGTGTGATTATGTTATACTGTGATATTTCAGTTTTCAGAGAAAATTAAACACTAAACACGAAAGTTAGCTAGCAACAAATCAACTCCAAATTTCCCAAATAAAATTAAAATAAAATTACAAAAATGATTCAAAATTATTTTCTCATCTTTTAATATTCTTAAATATTACTGAAAAGGTCGTTAACAAGACAGTAAAGAGTTAAGCTATTATAATGCATAATTCTTTAAAACTAAAATAATTTGTAAATCTTTTTCCTTGATGGCAGCGAAATTCTCCTAATCAAAGAATCACCCTTAATAAATGAAATGCAGATCACACAAACTCTAAAGCAGATCCAAACTAACCTCTGATGATTTCTCCACCATCAGACTGAGACTGCAGGAAACCGAACAAAGCTTTGGGCTGAAATGCACAATCCACGCAGGCTTGGACCGAGTGCTGGAGAACCGTGTTCACAGGGCCTGGGCCGAAATGATCAGGCAGCTGCAACAACAGCTTACGGTCCAGATGCGGCCCAGAATCTCCGTGTTTATTCACATATACACAAACTAGAAGAGGTGAGAGTGGATGGTCAGGTGAAGGGAACAACACGATGCAAAACCATCAGAGCATTGCGGAGTAAATGGCCCATAATCTGGTAGAAAATTAAGATGCAGAGGTTTGTCTGGGGGGGGAAAGTGTTACTTCAACTTGATGAACCACATTTCTGTGTAGAGTGTCAGAGCTTGTTTATGAGGCTTGTTTCAAGCAAAAACATGACCACAACTTAGATTTGCTTTTAGAGTACATCTGACTATATTGAAAAGCAGTAAGATAGAAGCCTACCTGTGGACACAACTCCTGAGTCTCTTGTTGTCTGTAGACTAGACAGTCTCCCATCTGACACTGAGGAAGACAACGTGGGGCTTGAAAGTGAATGAGGAACCTTTGGTTTCCTCTGTAAAGGCGGAAGACAGAGAGCGATAGATAAAAAAACAAAAAAAAAAATTATGCAAACTCACAAAACAACCCCTCAATCATTTGCCCACCTTCTAAATCTCAGAACAATGGCAGAAGAGTACAAAGGCCTTATCTTGATTACGAATCCAGCATGTTTAATGTACCATTCATGGGGAAGGATTATAGAAGTGTTTATGTTTAATTTAGATAAATCACTCATGACATACGACCCACCTTCAAATCAAGCAAAAAATGATCAGTTAACCAGGTCAGTGTTCTTATTTTTTCCCTGCTTTATTTTTTATACTATTAAAATCCCATTATGTTGGCTACCAATGACATCAGAGTCAATCAGAAAAAATAACCATGGATTCAGTGAGGCACACAAAATTAGATATTTTGAAAATGCATTTCAATAAATGATTATAATATGCATATATAATATAATTTTTATTTAATCTGTTTGCCGTCATATCTCCATGCAGTTCATTACACTTCAACGTGGGCTCTCGCATGAGTCGATGCTTAATGCCATGATCTGTCTCTATCTTGCGCAATTATCAATAAAACTTGTCTAACATTGTCTCGTAACAACACTTGTTAAAGGGTTAGTTTACCCAAAAATTACTTACCCTCATGTACTTACTTACCCTCATCCCGTTCGACACCCGTAAGACCTCCGTTCATCTTCCGAACACAAATGAAGATATTTTTTGTTGAAATACGATGACTCAGACAGGCCTTCATTGACACAAATGTCATTTCCTCTGCCAAGACCCATAAGGACACTAAAGACGTCGTTACAAAGTCAATCTCACTACTGTGATTCTACAATCATTTTATTAAGCGACGAGAATAGTTTTTGTGTGCAAAAAAACAACTAAATAACGACTTGTATAGTTAAAGGCCGATTTCAAAACAAAGTTATGAATCAGTTTATTGATTCATTAATTGTATCTCCAATGTCACGTGATTTCAGCAGTTTGACACACGATCCGAATCATGACGCTGATTCAGAACCGTTCGAAACTTTGTTTTGAAATCGACCCATCACTATAAGTCATTATTTAGTTTTTTCCGCGCACAAAAACTATTTTTGTTGCTTCATAAAATTATTGTAGAACCACTGTAGGGAGATGGACTTTGTAACGATGTCTTTAGTACCTTTTATGGGTCTTGAGAGAGAAAATGACAGCCTTTCTGAGACATCAGATTTCAACAAAAATATCTTCATTTGTGTTCCGAAGATGAACGGAGGTCTTACGGTTGTCGAACGACATGAGGGTGAGTAATTAATGACAGAATTTTCATTTTTGGGTGAACTAATCAATATCGATTAAGATCGCTAACTAAATATCATCAAAATAAATAAACAATCCCCAGTTAAACCCATTAACTGACCCATCCGACTACCAAAAAAAGCAGTTGTACCTTGCTGCCAGGTTTGGGTCCTCTCTTTTTATATGGTTTGGGTGTGAGCTGTGAGCTCATGGGACTCTTGGGTATATTCGACTGCGTTTGGCCGTTCTGTGACGTGGTGGCTGCAGCTGCTGCGGCCTCGGCTGCTGCTTTCAGCATTGCGATGGTCTGGCTCTTAGGTCTCCTCCCTCGTACCCCCTTGCGCACTGGCAAAGGGGGCAGAGGGTGCGGCAGACGGTACGGGGACTGCATTGGGCGCCAAGAATGACTGGACCGGCCCAATGGCGGATTAAGATTCTTCGGAAAATTGACTAAAGGTGGGGGAGAAAGAAAGAAGGGGGGGGGGGGGGGGTAATTTAGAAAGTATCATGATATTATACAAAAATATTAAAATTATTTATATTTTAACTGTATTTTTTTTTTTTTATATCCATGATTTTCCATGGTATCAAGCATTTTGGGATATCCATGAAAGAGCTTCTGTATAATGTAAACTAAATACCATGAATGGTATATAAATGTTTATACTGACTATGGTTTATATTAAAGTAATACAATACCATCACTGTACCATAGACCCACCATAATACTTTTCAACCTGGTTATTGTTTAATACTACTAAAATCAACTGGTTATTCATCACTAGCATCACCTGGTTACTACAATATAGTACAACCCACGAGATGACTAAAAATCAATGTTTTACATTAGTTTGCACATTTAGCCCTATTGCCACAATATCGACAAGTTAAATGAGATGATTCACACTGACATTCAACATGAAATTATTAAATTTCACCCATCTGTGTCTCACAAAGCATCGCCATTTGCTATCACAATATGCAATGAATTCATGAATAAGACAACCCCCACTCCAACACAAACCTACAGGCATTCATACTATATTTATAAAAACATAAAAATAGTCGAAGAAATCAATGTAAAAAAAGATGTGTGTGTATATATATATATATATATATATATATATATATATATATATATATATATATATATATATATATATATATATATATATATATATATATAAATAAATAAAAGAATAAAAATTAAACAAGTCACTTCTTCTGCAGTGGGAATGAGGCGAGCAACAAACTTTGATCTTTTCCTTTTGAATTCAACCGTTTTTTCATACTGCTGAATTCTCTTCCTCGGAGGCCATTTTGCATATTAGAAGCATCACATTACAGCCCTGAAAGTGGCTGTTTAAATACGAGGAGTGCAAAAATTGAGTTGTCTAGAGTGAGGAGAGACAGTTTCAGCTGGTCATTGTGCCCCGCAGGAGGCATGTGCTTTTCAGCACCCTATTGTTTTGTGGGCCTCCCCCGAATGGCTTTCTGGTCAAAGGCCTCTTTTCTGTGGCCAACAGGTAATCCTCATAATAGAGAGAAAGAATAACTCCCTTCACCACCTGGATGAGTGCGTTATCATGCTGTGTGACGAGTATGCAAAGGCTATGGAAGGAGTTCACAGCTAAAACTGCATCTTTGCATCTTATTTCGAAGTCAATTTCATCTTGCATAGAGCAGCAAACAATTTTCTATGAATCTCTCTAAGCGGGCAAGGTAATGCATTATTCATTTTGTTGCTGGTTTAAAATGCAGTGCCTACTTCATAGTCTCATTTAAAAGAGCACCTTATGGGTTTCATTGGAAGCTCTACATCATTAAAGCGCTCCATATTTTCTTAGAAAAAATATTTATAATAACATATAATGCATGGGTGTTAAAAGGCAGTATCTGTAATGTACTGAATAAAGACAATAATAAAAAAATCTGTTTTTTAAAAGAAAGTGATTTGCCAAGCAGATGTACAAGAAACGACCGCAAAAAATGCAGTGCTCTGAGTTATAATTCATTGTAAATTCATCAAATGCATCCAGAGTTTGCGCACACCAAATAAATTATTTTCAGTCTCCTCAAAAACCCACAATGACTATCTGCAAGTTCAGCAGGAAAAAAATCATCAATGAAGGTGAAAATAGCACATGTCGACGCGTTTGAAGTACCAAACAACATTGGAGTGAAATACCCCCAACACATACACACGTCCTTTAGACCAATGCCATCAAATCCCCCTATTATTGCTTCTGTACGGGCCATCTCTAAGATCAGATAAACTTCTCATATTACAGGGCGGCTGACGGGCGGTCAGCAGAAGCCGGCTTTGCTAAGTACATCTGGGAGCTTTCACAGAGTCCTACGTGCAGCTGCTCTCCTGGGCCTCGAGAGGGAAACGAGAAGAGAAATGAAGCCGGAGCCACGCAGACGTTTAATGAGGAGAGGAGAGCAAGCGTGCAAGGAATGGACAAGTGTTTTCTTTCATTTGAAGGTCGGGAAGTGGGCAATTCTCATTCAAATATCCTATTAATATAAGTAGGCACGTGAGGAATCAAGCTTATTAGGCACACATGCACAATGCGCATGCAAAACAAACTGGAATGCTTTCAGAAGCTTGGCCACGGACAATGCAAAAACAAACTTTACCCACTCTGATGCATTTAAAAAAGAAACAAATCTGCTTCTTAATTGCAGATCACAAATATAACCTCTCTACGCTCTGCTGCAGCGTGACCCAGTGACCTCCAGGTTGACTCCCAGGGCACAGACACACACCCTTCTGGCTGTCTGGTCACGGGAGAGGTTGCGACTGACGTGGAAAGAAGGTGTCCGGGCAAAACCAGTGTAATTACTCCATCTCTTCCACAATATTTACATTTCGCCTCGCACCAGACCCGAACGCCCGGGCAATCCGTCTACTGATGACGGCGGGCTTCAGCTCAGCAGGAACTAGAACCACATGTTGTGGGGGAGTAATGCCGAAAAGTGTGTGTCTGTGCGTGTGTGCGTGTGTGTGTGGTAAAAGGGGATATAGGGTTCCCTAAGCCCCAGGCAAATTAATGAAAATGCAATCGGTTAAAAAGATGAAGTCAAAACAGCTCTCGCAGTTCAACAAAAGCTTTAAAATATTTGTGCAGCTTCGACCTGTACATATATTTAAAAAATCATCTGAGCTTTTCTTTTTTAATTATACAGTCCTTTCAGTCATTTTTTTCTGCATTCTGCTGGAAGTTATAGCTCATCAGTTATTGAATAAAATCTACCTAATGCATATTTATTTATTATCTAGCTAAAACAACCTAAGAAGTAAAATCAGCATAGCATAAAACATACATTTACATAAACTTTTTTTGTAAAATTATCAATAGATCACTGTATGATTGGCCATATATATATACAATTTAACTTTGTTTTACGGATTCTTATTTGTGGCAAGCCATTTTATCATTTAATATTATCCTTTTTTGTTACTAGTATCTTACTTTTTTTTATTACTAGTAAGTAGTCCAAGAGTGACTAGCTTGTACTTAATCCAACAGTGATAAGCATTTATTCAACTGGTCACTAATACTTATTTATTGCATGCTAATGTTTATTACACTTGCTGGTATAGTGACAACTTACTATTGCTTCATTACACATTGCCGTTTTCCTATGGAATTCTTGGTTCAGTTATTAACTATTAATTTCAGACTGGTGTGTTTTCCAATTGTTGCTGATATCTATTCTGTAAGATTTAAACGAACCATGTAGTAGCCATTATTTCGTACTACAAAAAAGTACTGCGTAGTAGTGCATACTAGCATTCAAAGAATAAATATTAACTTCTTAATCCGCACCGGATCGTGGGCGGGGCGTCTGACGCAAGTGGGCGTGTCTCTACTTATAATTACTTTTGTTTTATACAAACTGTTCAATCAACTATCACAAACTATGCATCATTTGAAAGCTAAAACACTCAAGATTCATGTTCTGAACTCGTTTTTGCAATAAATACACCAGAGAGGAAAGGGTTAAATTAAATGCTAAAGCAGTGGCTATTTAAACATTAGCATAATGAACGCGGTACTCATCTTTCATCTCCTGACGTTCAGATCAGATCGGACGAATCCACAAAACAACAGCATACATGTCTGTGTAAGAGTCCACTCTTCAAAATGCATCCCACTTTTAATCCAAAACAACGAAAAAATAAGGGGAAAAAACTAAAAATCCTCCGTTGTTTGCATAAGCGTTTTGTGTTAAGAGTAATCAATCATGTCCATTTTCAATGAAATAGCGATTGTAAGCCTTATTTTGACAATCTCCCCTGTACTGTGGACTGTTCCGGTTATATTAAACCCTCCCAGGTCTCTCTCCTTCAATCAAAAGCTGACTAGGACACATAAATAGAAAGGGAGCGCGTCACTGGGTGATACATCTGTCAGTCAAACTCGCCGGTCCTTTGTTGGATAAGCCAGTCAATGCCTAGCCAATGCATAGCCAGCATAGATTTGATTGATGGATGTAGTAACGAATCAAAAGACAATATTTTGCGTAGTTTCTGTAAGAGATGTCGTAAGAAGCATTGGTGAATACCTCATGCTTACTTAGCTGTTACTTACCGTCGTCTCCACAGTTTTCATTCATCGTATCCAGCGCCTGCCAGTGTAAGCACACATACTTACACACAACGCGCAGACTAAATAAGAGACTGTTTTTATCAACTAAATGAGTTTTTTTTACACTTGTAAATTCTGTAAATAGTTGTTTTAGTTATCAGGGACTGCAAATGCATTATAATTAGCAGTTTATTGCAGATTTATTTGAATAAAAACTACTCTTTACTATTACACAAATGTTCTAATATAATTGGACTTTATTGAAAGGACGCCCAGTCTTTTTTGACATAAAAGCTTACAGAAGCTACATTTTTGAGAGAATCGTCCTCAAATTTTAATCAAAGCATGATCAGACATTCAGTTTTATATTTAGGTTATTTTCAGGGCATAAAAATTAAAATCTAATATTTTTTTCCATAAGGGAATAATAAAAAAATAAAAACGTGAGTCACTTACATGCATATTTCCCCTTGTTTTAATCTGTCCCTATACTATTTGAGTTATTATGACTTTTGGGTAACATAATTTAAAGTGTCTAGTTTAAAATAAGACCACATTTATGGATATAGACCATAGGGTTTAAGAGCTGCAGACATTTTTATTTGGGGTATGTCATTTTTTTATTTATTTCTCAGCACAGGGCGAGGGTTAAGAGGTTAATGACTAATTGAATAGATACTAATTACTACAGGAATAAGTACTTGTGCCTAATAAATATTATTAGATGATTTGAAAAAGAAGAAGAAAAAACACCAGTCACTATTGTTTTACTTGAAAATAAACACATACTAGTTAAATAAAGAAAGATACTGGTTGGTTTAAAGAAATAAATATCAAAACGGCTTGCCATAGTCTTTTAACTCAATGAATGCTTTTCGCAAATAGAGAAATAAAAGTGGAGTGTTAGTCCACTACAAGAGGAAGAGCCTAACTCAACGCAACAGGAAAGAAACCTCTGCAAAAAATAAACTCAAATTAAACTCATGTGACCTAAATGCACAAGCCACTAAAACAAAGCAACAGACATCAGAGACAAAAGCCTCGGAATACGCCAGAGGAACTCACCAAAACGCCAACTTTCAACTATATCCGCGTTGTGCACCAACGAATCCGGTGTAAAATATGTCCCTTGGTTGAGAATGTCTGGTTTTAAAGCAATATAACAACCAGAGCTCGCGCTCACTTTCTCACCCGGTTTGAACAGCAGCGGTAGTGGCAGAAGCGCATGACAAAGCCCGTGCCGGTGGAGCCCTGATCGGGCAATATCTGATTAATATGGAGGCGGGGACGAGGAGTGGAGGAGGAGGAGGATGAGGAGGGAGAAGGTGGGGGGCGGGGTATTCATGTTATCAGCCAGTGTTGACAGTCCTCAACTGGGCGCCAAAATCATTAATATTAAAATATAATTAAATATTCAATATTTAATTAAAGAGCAGCTTATTCAATTAAAATATAATTTATCTTTAAGATTTAATCTCCATTTTGATGTAATATTCATAAATAATAACAATGTATTATTATTATTATTATTATTATTATTATTATTATTATTATTATTATTTAACATTTAAGATTTAATCTACATGTTGATTTATCATTTATATATTTACATTGATTTTACAGTATTTTTTAAGGAATGTTAAATCAACTTGTAGATTAACCTTAAATGTAAATTTTAAATAATAAAAATAATTATTACTATAATTATTATAAAGTATTTTTAAGAATGTTAAATCAACATTAAGATTCAATCTTAAATCGAAATTTTAAATAATAATAAAATAAAGTAATTCATTATATGTTACATCAAACTATAGACAATGTTAAAACTAAAATAATATAAAAATATATAATGATAACAACAACCATTAGTAGTAGTAATTGTGTTTTTCTTTAAGTCTAAATAACATTTATAAATAATAATTTATTATAATTGTTATTTCTATTACTACTACTACTACTACTACTACTACTACTAATAATAATAATAATAATAATAATAATAATTTAAAAAAATTAAACCATGTACAAAAAACAAGACATTTGAAAACTTTCTACATCATGGTCAAATGTTATTTATATAAATCTTCCATAAAGGACTGTTATTAACTCTGAAAAACTATCACATTTACATTCAACATCCTATACTAATCAGTCTCCTGCCATTTCAAAGCTCCAGGGCTGACAGGGGTAAAAGGTTAATGAAGATCAGATTCAGAGCGCCCAGTTTGAAGCAAACGGGTCCTGAGAGGCACAAATGATGCTCCTGCTGGAAGTATTTATGTGCTTTCTTACACACCCGGCGGGTATGGTCTACCCACACCTCAATTTCCAACCCAACCCATCGTGAACCCAAACCCCATTCAGAAGACCAAACAAACCCAGCTCAAGTCTTTGATGTATCCTGTGTAAAGACGTAAATGTATAGTGGAGATTATTACAAATACACAAACAGGCCTATAGAGCCAAATTGTATTTGTCTGCTTTGTCTCACACCTTTATTTTAAATGCATTAAGCCACCCAATTGTGTGAGATGTGTGAAAGCTCCAACACTTATTAAGAAAACGTGCCCTATTGTTCCCACTGCATGTGTGAGAACAGGAGCAGAGGCGAATGCATATATAGTGCTAATAAACACCTCTAAAAATAACTCAAAATGAGGCATGAAGAATATCATTTAGCATTTAGATCATTTGAAGAAGATCGTTTAGGCCAAGCATGTCACATAAGCATAATGGATCATTGTTTTAGGCTCTGAAGCATTGTATTATTATTATTATTATTATTATTATTATTATTATTATTTAAAAAGCAGTCATATATTTTACAATTCATTAGAAAGGAAACAATATAATTAAAATAATAAAAAATAAAATAAAGATATGTTGGAAATAAATCATTATTAAAATCAATAAAAAGCCAAATTCATTCTTCACATTAGCATGCAGGCTAATTAATAATTAAATCCCAAGAAAGAAAAAAAACACCAAACTCTGTGGGGGGATGTTTTTTTGTATAAATTTCTCATCTGAGATGAGAAAAAAAAAGATGTGACAGGCCATTTTTCTTTCATTTTCTCTTAAACACTGTTATAAATGTGTTTTCTATGTGGCACAGCCACAGGCTGAATCTCCGACATGAGAAACATAAATTGAACCGATGAGCTGAATTAAAACAAACTCTCAGAAGACGTTTTGTAACACAAACCAGCACACTCCAGATATTCCAACAACTTCTCAGATTACAGGAAAACTGAGAACACTTTTCTTTTTAAGAGTAATTAAGTTGAAACAATTTTATTAAAAAAAGTAAATGCTCAATTTATCCGTAACTAACTGCAACAGATCTGAACCGCAAACAAATCCTTTGTCGTGTGTCTAGCGCTTGCCTTTCCATTGTACTAAGCACTTATTGCTGTTGTTCTTGGCTACATTATTAATATTTGCACATCTGCGCACACACAATGTGCTCTACATCAGAGGTATAAAACCAAGCAAGAAATACAGAAAAAAATAAGACATCAATAGACACGTTTTTTTCACTGCTCATTAAAGATGGTATTCACTAATGATCAGTTAAAACTATGCAAGGCAAATAAAGACAAATCAAACACAAAGGAAAATATAAATATATATATAAGTATATATATATATGCGTAGAATAAAAATATAATTAAAATATAAATATATATATATATATGTAGAATATATAATTTATCTGCACTGAAAAAGGTGTGTTGGATTTACATGATTTAATCATGTAGCCTACACCGGTTCCACATAAATCAATCAGGTTAAACACACATAATATGTTTACATAATTTCAACATCATGGATTGAAGTAATTTTTAAGTAACCAAATTGAGTAGTCTCACAATGATTTTAATAAGGCTCCCTAACAACAGTGTTATGCTTGTGGACTCTTTAATCAAGTCACAAAACACAAGTTTATTCTATTTTTGTATATTTTTTGTTGTCACTAGATTGATTTATAAGACTGTACTATCTTCTATTAGCCAGCAATAGCACATAATGAACATGCCAAGTTCTAAGTATTAAATGCTCTTATGACAAGTGCTGTATGAGTCCACAGCCTAAGCAATTACTCCATTCTTCTCCACTATGGTAACCCAGTGTAATTTAAATGGGTCTAACAATTCCAACATAATTCAACATTAAACACGATTAAACAATATAAAGTCTCCCCTTTCTCATTTTGACCAAAAACACATCAAATTACAATCAACAATTTTGCTCTACTTGTCCCAAGCAAAGCATGCTGGGAACTGTTTCAGGAAAAAAATATTTTTGAGAACTTATTTGGTTCACATTCACCACAAATTGAATCTAGTACATTGCACATGTTAGAGAATTACATTAATTCAGACTATAAAGATTATGGTCTGGATTGATCCAAGCATTATCAGTAAAACCTGTGCAGCAATCAGCCTGTCAATAATTTACAACAGTTCCAAATTAAAAGCCAACTCTGATGGTTGTGAGACAATTCAAACTATGTTGAGTCTCTTAAAGCTGCACTATGTAACTTTTCCGACCGCTAGATGGCTCCAATTCAAAACAGAGGCGTAGTTTGATGACGCCAAGTTTGAGCTCAGAATCTTGGGACATGTGGTTTTCACCTCACAGCCGGTGGAAAAGAATCAGGCTAGTACTCGGGCAGAAATCATGTTCATGCGATAATTAACTTATAATTATTAACTGTAGTATGAAGCAGAGCAGGACTGAGTGTTGTAGAAATGAGCAAGGCCGCTGGAGCGATTGTTGCCGAACACACGCCTTGCGAGCAGTGGGACTTTTATTATGACGGGACAGTCACTGACGGCATTTCTGCTTTTCCGGTCATGAGTATGAGGTAACGCAGCTCTGTTTATCATTTTAGATACATTTAAGTGTGTTTAAAATGATGTTATGACGTTAATCGGTGCATTCGCTCAGCGGCTGCTGTGACACTTGTTCACACTACTAAGAGTAAAGCGTTTAGAAATTAAGTTTTTTAATTTCTTATGTATTATTTTTTCTTATTTATAATTGATTACCCAAGCGTTTAATTCATACTGAAAGCCAGAGGGCGCCCTCGAACGGAAAAGCCACATTTGCCTCAGAGAAGTGATATGATGACGGCCACTTTCAGGAAACCCCTTATGTGAAGCTAACGCTGTAAACAGAAGATAGAGATGCTTTGATTAAACATGAGTTTGACATTTGAGTTCTTCAAGCCATCTAGGGTATTTTCATAATAATAAAGTATAATGCAATGCTGATTGACGTAGAATACTATAAAATAATGCCTCACTCTGTGATGAGAAGCAACATCAGCTCACAAACACTCGACTGACGATATGAAGTGAGGTAAAACATGTTATTAAACGTTGTCTTTTGCTGAACAGGTTTATGAACGCTTCACTAGTTTGTGAAGATGTTTGACTCGTGTTGCTTTTTCAAACGCATGTTAGAAGCGACTCAAACTCGCAGTCTTTCAGACGGAGCAGCGTTTACTCCTGATCTCAGAGCCGCTCTTCGATAACACACTGGGTATTTATTTAATTAATTAAAATCGCAGCCTTTAAGCTTTTATTATCCACATCATCCAAATCGTGTTTGCGGTTCAATTTCAATTAATCGTGCAGCCCTATTAGATACATTTAAGTGTGTTTAAAATGATGTTATGATGTTACTCGGTGCGTTCGCTCAGCGGCTGCTGTGACACTTGTTCACACTGCTAAGAGTAAAGCGTCTCTGCCAAATAAAACCAGAAACCGAGGATAACGCAGATTTGATGCAATTGACAGGCGACTCCCTCAGATGTCCCAACTCCTTGGTTAAAATAGCAATTTTCTCACAAATTACAAATAGTTTAAACATTTGGGATATTGTAAGAACTCAACTGAATAAGATACATAACACTGGTTTTGGGATATTTTACTGCAAAAATACTACATAGTGCACCTTTAATCCCTTTATTTTGGCCATAGTTATTTCAACTAGAATCTTAATGGAGAAATACCTTTCAAGCAAAACAAACAATATTAGAATGCCATAAACTATATCAAACTCTATGCATTTTCCAAAATCATTGGCAACCTCACATCATTTCTCAATTCAGTGCATCAAGTCACGTACCATATGTGAAACAATAGCTTTTGTACAGCGGGGAAAAAGGACCACAGATTCTCATTTTCTCCAGAATTGTGCAGCTCTACTTCATACTTAGAGAACCTTCTGACTGGGATAAATGGGAAACTTCTCCCAACACCCAATATCCTTTCAGTCTGGTCGTGTCCGTTCTGGTAAAAGCAGGAAGAGAGCAGTAAACATGCCTCGAAAGTATTCAGAGGAGGAAGAACTGATAGGAGACACGTAACTACCACCATCCATCAAGAAGTCAATTTTCATTCACTTCACATCAATTATTGTGCCAGAGCCGCACAAACTGCTTAAGCACGGGTTGAATATATGAACAGCACCAACAGACAGCGATAAACCATCACATCCCAGATTTACGGCACATCAGGAAATTATATGTGTAGTCCAGCAAAGTGTGCATGTTAAGTAAAAGTTGCTGTCAAGAAGAATTAGGTGTCTGCAGTGCAGCAGTGTGTCTGCTTGTTGCTCACAAATACACACACACACATAGGCCTGCAGTACACACACAGCTAACAGAGTGAGTGAGAGAGAACAATGCAGTCTTTGAAATGAAGGGGGAAAAAAACGTTCACACCGATATTGATAACTATAATGTCAACTAGCTATATTTAGCTATATAACTAGCAATGTTTTTATAATTTTAGCTGGGGAAAAAGTTATTTGATATCAATCTCCGCGCCATTATCATTACAGTTGTGCATTTTTACAACAATATCTTTATTATTTTCGTAGTTACTTTTCTTGGTGTGAAGGGGCCTTTAAAGCTACACTGCGTGATATTTTCCCCCATCTAGTGGTGAAAAGGTATATGACCAACTAGTGAATAATAGTTTCTGTTCCTCTCAATTCCGATTTTGTTTTAACTTCTACGGTGGCCGATTTATGATGGCCAAGATTAACATGGCTTCCAGTTCGACCTTGTTCATGACTGCCATCGAGTGTTAAAACCCGAAAAACGAAGCTTGAATTTATGGGTTTGTCCCTCTTTGGCTAATGTTCTTTCAAGATGGAGGGGCAACATGGCGACCGGCATTCGAACCCCTCACCCGTATGTATTTTCAATGGCATATTATAAACTTACGAAAATACTTTACTACTTGAAAGAAGTAAATATACATTAATGAGCACATTTATTTTTGAAAGAACTAAGTGTTTTTAGCTAAGAATAAACTAAAAAAGTTACACAGTGTAGCTTTAAAATTCATAAACTGTAGCCAAAAACTATAGCATATAGGCATATCTCTTACACATTCAGAGTTCTTATACATTTGAAATCAATTATCTATTAAAATAATAATAATAAACACTATACAACAGTCTTTTTTATAAAGTATGAAATAGCTGGGGGGAAAAAGATTAAAAACCTATAGGATGCTTTTAGAAAATATTACAATACAAAAAAGGTCCATTTTCATTTTGTAAACAATTAAGTTATCAAAATTAATTATTTCAACTTGGAAAACTTGTTTTCAAATTTCTAAATCATGTAGGCTATTATAAATGATTCATCAACAAGAAACTGCTAAACTGTGCCAACTGGACCAGTCGAAGTCACTGTTCACTTGGACTTGAAGACACTAAATATTTGAACACAGACTTCTTTAAACTTCTTTTAAAAAGTAAATGTATTCTCACTATAAAAAAGGTGGTTTCTCTAGTCTCTTGATTGATCACATCGTCCCCATCCCATTACATCTCCCAAACAACATGAGGCAATAACGTTTCTCTGTGCACAGAGAAGAAACACAAAACTGTAGTGACCCCTAGTGGTCAGGGACTGTACTCACAGCAGTTGCCAGGAGGTTGCAGACCGTGGTTGGTCAGTTGACACCAGCCCACAGGGAAGATGTCCCTGGAGTCATAAAGGCACCAGTAATCGAATGCTCCTCTCCAGCCATCAAACATGATGAATATCTTGTCCCCTCTCACCTCTCCGATGGTAGCGGGACAAATGAGGTAAGGATTTTTTCGGTCCACTGCCTCCAATTTCATACCAGGTTTGAAGTAGTTTTGAGTGGGTTTGGACGGCTCCTGAGGCATTCACAGAAAACAGATCATCCATATACAAACTTCATTTTAAAATACAGTATATAACAAATTCATATTGATTCCTCAAAATGTAAGATAGCCTAGATATTTTTTTCCTTTTTAAAATATTATGTTTATGCTAAGCTCTAAACAGTTCAAAGATGCGTTACATTATTTATTTAAATATGTACAGATCCAGGCCACATCTGGTACATGTGGATTCCGACACTATGTTGCTGTCCTGAGGAACAAACTCTCCAATTTCTTTCAAAGCTTTATTCATAGATCCGTGAAATAGGGAAGCTATATTTGTTGAGTATTATATGAGTTTATATCTTGCAATTCTGACTTTATAGCTTGCAATTTCTCATTTATGTCTCGCAGATCTAACTCAGGAAAAAAAGATAAGTCACAATTACATTTTTATTTTCTATTATGGGGCGGAAACGAGCTTCCATAGCAAAAAGCTTGTTAACATGGTTAGCATTTGAAGCAATTACCTTTTTAAAGGCTGAAGCTGGAGCGATCTCTGCCCCACTTAATGTTTTTAATAGGAACATGGGCCACGAAGAAGCATTCATTCTGAACCCTGGAGATGGGTAAAAACAGGCAATAGATTATTTCCATAAGTATGCTTGGCAAAAGTATTTCCATAAGTATGCTTGGCACTTTCAAATCAATATTGTGCTTAATTTAAAGAAAAAAATTACTGGATTCTTACCAACACAGCATAATTTTGTTCTTAAACGTCATTATAACAATGATATAACTATCCAAAGGACCATCATGTAGGTGAATCTATAATTGCAGGTATTTTTTTCTTCTTATTTCAAATGGTTATATTTTTTATTATTTTAAATTTACTCATTGCCATGGATCACAAGATGTTAAAGGCCACAACAATATAATATTTTCTACAAAAAGTATATTATATACAGCTGAAAATCATTATATCTTGTTGTCAGAATTAGTCAGTGTATCCCCCCCCCCCCCACACACACACACAAAATTATCATTGTGTAATCCAAAATATTTTATTTTACTTAATAAATTGTAATAGTTAATTTTAAATTAACTACTTAAATAGTAATTTTCCTAATTTTCACCATACTTTGCCTTTAAATTGATGGCATTATCTCCCACTCTATGTAATAAAGGAAATTGTCACTTTCCCTCACTGATGTGATCTAAAGCACTGAAAGATACACTCACCTAAAGGATTATTAGGAACCCCTGTTCAATTTCTCATTAATGCAATTATCTAATCAACCAATCACATGGCAGTTGCTTCAATATATTCAGGGGTGTGGTCCTGGTCAAGACAATCTCCTGAACTCCAAAATGAATTTCAGAATGGGAAAGAAAAGTGATTTAAGCAATTTTGAGCAAGGCATGAATGTTGGTTGCAGATGGGCCAGTCTGAGTATTTCACAATCTGCTCAGTTACTGGGATTTTAACGCACAAGCATTTCTAGAGTTTACAAAGAATGGTATGAAAAGGGAAAAACATCCAGTATGCGGCAGTCCTGTGGGTGAAAATGCCTTGTTGATGCTAGAGGTCAGAGGAGAATGGGCCGACTTATTCAAGCTGATAGAAGAGCAACTTTGACTGAAATAACCACTCGTTACAACCGAGGTATGCAGAAAAGCATTTGTGAAGCCACAACATGCACAACCTTGAGGTGGATGGGCTACAACAGCAGAAGACCCCACCGGGTACCACTAATCTCCACTACAAATAGGAAATAGAGGCTACAGTTTTCACGAACTCACCAAAGTTAGACAGTTGAAGACTGGAAAAATGTTGCCTGGTCTGATGAGTCTCAATTTCTGTTGAGACATTCAGATGGTAGAGTCAGAATTTGGCGTAAACAGAATGAGAACGTGGATCCATAATGCCTTGTTACCACTGTGCAGGCAGGTGGTGGTGTAATGGTGTGGGGGATGTTTTCTTGACACACTTTAGGCCCCTTAGTGCCAATTGGGCATCGTTTAAATGCCACGGCCTACCTGAGCATTGTTTCTGACCATGTCCATCCCTTTATGACCACCATGTACCCATCCTCTAATGCTACTTCCAGCAGGACAATGCACCATGTCACAAAGCTCGAATCATTTCAAATTGGTTTCTTGAACATGACAATGAGTTCACTGAACTAAAATGGCCCCCATGGTCACCAGATCAACCCAATAGAGCATCTTTGGGATGTGGTGGAACGGGAGCTTCATGCCCTGGATGTGCATCCCACAAATCTCCATCATCTGCAAGATGCTATCCTATCAATATGGGCCAACATTTCTAAAGAATGCTTTCAGCACCTTGTTGAATCAATGCCACATAGAATTAAGGCAGTTCTGAAGGCGAAAGGGGGTCAAATAGCCTGACAAGCCAGACCCACATCAAGATGTTTGGTCTGGAAACTCACCATAGACAGGGCTCAGTCCGAGGGACGGGATAAACGGTTGTCTTTCAAACTCCCTCTGCACGCGATAGGATAGCGGTACACCAACCAGAGCAACGACGGTGAAGGGGAGCTCGCTGACTGATTAAACATTCGTCGTATCCGGTCGGCTAAACTCCGAACACATCTTCCCTTTTTAAGAATGACTTCAGTGCCGCTCTTTGTTCTTTTCTCAGAGGAAAGCTTAACTCCAAGTCTTCCGGAGGCGCGGGCAGAGCTGATTCGAAAGACCGCCGCCGTTCGCCAGTTTCTGTGTTTACTAGAAGACTGTGTTACTAGAAGCACGCAAACGCAACTCGGCCGTCGTCATTATGGCCCCGCCCGCCGACTCTATAGCCTACCTACACGATGTGATTGGGCCATCCAGATTCTGAGGAATACAGCTCAGATAGGAATTGAGAGTTGCTAGACCACACTTGCGGGCAAATTAAATTTGCTGCCGCTAGGGTGCGTCTAGATTTCTAGGCTAGGGGTCAAACACAGTATTTTGAGATGTCTAAAAAGTTTTTAATCTAAAGAGTTATTTTGTAAAACGTCAACATTGTTACCACAATATCAAAGGGAAACAAAATTTATCAACATAATTTTAGTTGTAAAACAATTTTTACGTTCAATGTTTTATATCCCATAATGCTTTGGTGCAGAATTACCCAGAGGTGGCTGCAACATGTCACCACTTTTCTCGCACGTGCCGATAGGTTGAATGTCAGAGGAGTCAACCAATCGCCAGAAGTCATTGGTGTTGTCACTGCCATCCAGTCTGAGCCGCAGACGCACGCCCATTAACCCCATCACCGTGGCGATGCACACAGAGGTGGAATTCCTCGGGTCACAAGCCTCCACTTTCATTCCCACTTTAAAATCATTACTTGGAGGAATTCTGGACTAGAGAGAGAGAGAGAGAGAGAGAGAGAGAGAGAGAGAGAGAGAGAGAGAGAGAGAGAGCATGGTAAAACATTACCATGAAATGTTAATGAAATACTGTGAATAATACATATGTGTGAATAATATATAGAGTGCAAAAGAGCTCAAGAGTGGTTATTATGTTTCTAGCATGTAATATGTTTGGCAACAGTTCTTTTTACCCTAATTGATGATAAAAAGAACTGACCCTAATTGGATTGTGTAGCTTTTCATTTCTTAAACAAATGTAGGAAGACACATCATTGCCATATTCCAGGATAACAATGTAAAGATTCATCAGGCTCAAACTGTAAAAGAATGGCTGGGAGGGAGCATTAAGAGACATTTTCACACATGAATTGGCACCCCTAGTATAGACGTTAAATTCACTGAAAGTCGTTGGGATGTGCTGGAGGAGACTTTATAGGGTGCTTGACTCTTGCATTGTTAATAAAAGATCTTGACCAAAAACTGATGCACCTCTTGATTTAAATAACATTAGAAAATGTATGTCCAACAACATTTATTTCCATAAAGAAATGCAATTTTTTGTAAAGATATTGTAATCACAATGCATATGGATTAATATGAAGTTGGCCCACCCTTTGCAGCTATAACAGCTTCAACTCTTCTGGTAATGCTTTCCACAGGGTTTAGGAATTTTTGACCATTCTTCTAAAAGCGCATTTGTGAAGTCAGGCACTGATGTTGGACAAAAAGGCCTGGCTCGAAGTCTCCGCTCTAATTCATCCCAAAGGTGTTTTGTCAGGTTGAGGTCAGGCCAGTCAAGTTCCTCTACACCAAACTCACTTATTCATGTCTTTATAGACCTTGCTTGTTTTAATGTAACTTGTCGTCATGTTGTAACAGGAAAAGGCCATCCCCAAATTGTTCCCACAAAGTTGGGAGCATGAAATTGTCCAAAATGTCTTGGTGTGTTGAGGCATTAAGAGTTCCGTTCACTTGAACTAAGGGGCCAAACCCAACCCCTGAAAAACAACCACACACCATAATCCCATATGCCGCTTTGCACTTGGTGATGTAAGGGTTGGATGCAGCTGCTCGTCCATGGAAACCCATTCCATGAAGCTCTCTACACAGCTATTCTGAAGGCCACATAAAGCTTGGAGGTCTGTAGCTATTGATTATTGAGAAAGTTGGCGACTTCTGCGCACTGTGTGCCTCAGCATGCGCTGACCAGCTCTGTGATTTTTCGTGGCCTACCACTTCGTGGTTGAGTTGCTGTTGTTGCCCAATTGCTTCCACTTTGTTATAATAACACTAACAGTTGACCATGAAATATTTAGTAGTGAGGAAATTTCATGAATCATTACCTTGATTTGGTGTTTAAAAAACATTTCTTATTGCTATCAATGTTGAAAACAGTTGTGCTTAATAGAAAGGTCTATTTCAAATAGTTTCGTAAAGTCATTATAGTATCGTGTAATGCATCCTTGCTGAATACATTTATAGCCTAAACTCCTGAATGGTAGTGGAAGATTACAATTTACAAACTTTATAATTGAGAACTAATATATTATCATTGAAAACAACACTTTCAGCAGTACATTAATTTAATTCTATTTTAATTCCACTTTTTAAAATTCAGATTAAATTTAAATTCTTCTTTGTTTTCTCAATTTAGAAATTGAATTGGAATTTAAATGACTCATAACTCTGGTATCCAGACTCATTAATCTTGTAAGGAGTTATAGAATAACAAATATATCCATTATAACAAATGAAGCAGCAGTCATCCATGGAGCGACCCTTTATTTTGGCAGAAAAGCAGCATCATTAAGAGACCTACCTGTCTGAAACAGCTGGGGGAAGCAGGACAGGCTGAAGTCTCTCTCAAGTACATTTCCCAGCTGAACGGCTCTGGTGAATGAACAGGGGAGAGAAGTGTAGACCAGGAAGTATGAGATAAAGTAAACAGTACATGTTTTTGTTTCCTTACAGGTTAATAAAGAAAGAGAAGGCTGTACCAGTGAGCTTTTTTGAATGTGAATCCTCATTATTCCGCCCTGATTTTTTGTCTGCAATTAAAAATATATAGTCAATCAAAAAACTAGAGAATAATAACAAATAAGTTAGTTCATTATAAAAAGGGACTAACAAAAAAGGTTTAAAATATCAAAATGGCATGAGTTAGCAGTTTTGACCTTTCTGATGGGTTTTGCCCATGGTGACCTGGAGAACCACATGAAGTGGACAGAAACTGGACAGATCCTAAACAGCCAACTTAAGAAAGAAAGAAAGAAAGAAAGAAAGAAAGAAAGAAAGAAAGAAAGAAAGAAAGAAAGAAAGAAAGAAAGAAAGAAAGAAAGAAAGAAAGAAAGAAAGAAAGAAAGAAAGAAAATACATTTTTTTTTTTTTTATCAAATGAACTTAGATAATTAATGTGGAAGTTAAACCAACAATATTTCTTTACAGTGCAGCAAGGATGCATTACATCGATCATAAATGACCCGTAGGACTAAAAATATTTATATTTCAAATAAATGCTGTTCTTTTGAATTGTCTACTCAAAGAATCCTGAAATTCTTTTCAACATTAAGCAGCAAATCAGCAAATTACACTACATTTCTAAATATAACTCTTTTATTGTATTTCTACAATAAAATAAAAGCAGCCCTGGTGAGCAAGACTTCTTTAAAAAAAATCAATCTCACCATATTCAAATCAGTTTTTAGTGAGATCATGTTATCTGTAAATAATAGTCTTTTCTTTTATCACTAGAGAGATCAGCTATGGCCCAGAGTTCATGAACTCATCCCGGAAACCATATTACAGCATTATAGAAGACAGGGATTATACGTTATACTCCCTACTGGCATCTGAGTGCAATTTATTCCACCAACATTGTACTGTGCAAAAAAAAAAAAAAAAGATTATCACTAAATCACAAATACCTTTAGAGAATCAAAGCACTCGACTAAGGAAAGCTTTTCTTCTATTTGACATCATAATAAGTTACTGAGCTTCTGAGGGACCCTGCGCTCGCTGATCAAAGCCTCGGCTCTCTCAGCAAGTGATAAGTCACATCTCAGTTTGGGGGAAATTGGCTGCAGCTGACGTCCTGTGCAAACTGACAGTGGGATGAAGGACTTCCTTTTTATTCCTGTGTTAGTCCACTAAATGATTCTTAATGGGATATTCAACAAAGCTAAGCAAAAACAAATTAAGACCAAATTTCCTCCCCATTTTAATCCCATCAACAAAAAAATCTAATGTGAAAAAAAAAGTAGTTTGCAAAAGTGAAATGTTGTTAACAAATATAATGCTGCAGCCTTCAATCTCTAAGTTTCTGTGTTTTTAAGTTTCGGGTTGTCTTTTATACACAAATATGAATTTAGAAGCTCCAGGAGGTTATTAAGGACCAAACTGTGTTTGGTAAGTAATCATTAGCAATTAGTGTAATAAGATATTAATTACTAATTACTTTCTAAATCCCATATCAACCTCAACCAGTTGAACAATACAAGGATAGACATGAAGCTGCTCTTTTAATTCTGTCAAATCATTTTGATGTTAAATGCACTATTGTGTTATATAGAATTGTTCTGTAATCGATATAGTATTTCATGCAAAACCAGAAACTGTAATTAAATTTCAGGAAAAATTAAGAGTAACCCCTTACTTTACTTTTTCATGGGAAAAATAATACAATTACAGTAATAATTTACTTAGTACCCAACACTGCATTTAAATATTCATTAATATTAAATTTGGGCATACTCTTGTTTAAGAGGGGTTTTTTTCAACAGACAAGCCATGAAAACATGTATTTTTGCCTTGCTTCTTACTTTCTTATCCAGTCAAAGGATTGAGCAAAATCCTCCAGATGATGCTGAAACCAAAAAGCCACAAAGAGAATCCTTAAAACATGTCCGAAACTAAAGAAAGATACAATCCTTTCAATGTCACGCCAATGTTTCTGCTCTGAAACTACCAGCCACTTCTGTCTAGCTAGCAGACAACCTCTCTCTTTTTCTCCCCCTCTTCTCCTCCTCATTCTTCTGTCTTAAGCTGTGAATCCCATTCAGAGACTCGTCATAAAGATTCCAAACCGCCGTAAAAAAGGTCAATAGCCAGTGTACATTTGTGGGAGTCTGCAGCAGTACATGAAAAGGATTCCAACACCTCCCATTAACAGATGATGTCTACATTTTGTGGTCTCTCTCTCGCTCCGTCTGTCTTTTCAAGGCCCTCACCACACCCCCCAGACAGGAAGCTTTCTCTTTAGACATGGCTGCTGGGACGGGGTGAATATGGATTTGATTTCACAGAAAATGTCAAGAATTGTCTAGATGTCATTGATATCAAACACTGATGTGATGGGTTTTTTTTTTTTTTAAATGGGTGAATGAAAAAAAATATGCTTTAAATTCAAAACCCTCAGAGTATTATGGAGAAGGGGAAAAAAAATTGTTATACCTAGAATATGAATATATTGCTATAGAAATAGCAAATGTTTTAATGCATTCATTTTTATTTAATGTGTCAAAATGCCAGAATTCATTTCCTCTGGATGACACACACAGATATGGATGATGCATTGGAAATAACCTTTAAATTAATTTAATTGGGTGATGAAAAGAACATACATTTAGAATCTGTCAATTAATTCCATAGCCCAACTTTTACTGACAAAAAAAACAATGAGTGTCACATAAACAGTGAATACCCCACACCACGGGTGGAACAGATGCCAGTGTAATAAACATGGATATTGTAAAATATTATTTTTATTGCTTTAAAGCAAATGCATGCATGTAATACATAACACATATATATGTTGTACTGTTTGATGCAGTGTAAATCGCTTTTCGCATACACTCAACACCAGTGTGCCAATTACAGAGGCAGCGAGCTGTTTTAGGTCAGGGAATAACAGACGCAAGAAAACACAGCGCGCGCGCACATAACATCATTCCATATGTAAACACGCATTCAGCTTCCGCATCAGTGTGACCACTGAGATATTAAACGAGCGAATAGATGCACCATATCAGTACAATTAATTCAATACAAAATGTGACAAATGTGCCAGTGATGTTCGCTCACCGTGTAAGGTCGGACAGTGCTGCTGTTCTCCTTTACTTTCCATTGGACCTAGGCCGCCATGTTTCGCACATCCGCGCATGTCCAGCAGGCAGCAGCATCTGTGGCTTCAGATTTATATCAATGGAGCATCGAACTACAGATCATCTTGTATGTTTGAAATCGAATTTCAAACTCCCAATATTTCTTTACTAATGCACGTTTACCCGCCGAACCGAATAGGACTTAATTCGAGTGACATTCTAAAAATCGAGTAGCTAGAATGAAATGTAAGTGGATATTTGTTGTTTACAGATTAATTAGGCTATTAGTGAGTTATATATAAAAAATAAGGCTATATGATATCATATGAAGGTGTTTAAAAACATGTCTATACAAATGCAGTTATGAGGCTACTGGATGTTTTGGACATTCATTTAGTTAATAATACAGCAAATATGCATATTGTATCGTCATATATAAATATTGTTTTAAAATCATGTAAATAATCTATATCTGCATTTATAAAAGGTTAGATAATCCCGTGGATTGGAGGGGTCAAATAGGCTTAAACGTGACTGCTGTTAAGAACACATTAACAAAACAAACCGTTTTATAAGGTATTTTTAAGTTTCATGTACATGTGATACTTTTCAGATGGAAATAATCGCTAGATGGCACCATGCGCTTTTCCAGAAGAATCACTCCGTGCAGTCACCTTTCCTGTCTCGAGGTTTCTTATATTAAATTAAACATTTAATGTTTATTAAGAGTTACGTATTTTTCCATTATGCTATGCCCAAAATAATGATAATAGGCCTAAATAAATAGACCTAATACAAATATAAATTCAACTAAGAAATGCTGTAGCTACAAAACTGGGGTCAGAGATTACATGCGTCAAAAAGGAAAATCTAAATGCAAAGTTAAAACATGGAGGCTAATGATAGATAGATAGATAGATAGATAGATAGATAGATAGATAGATAGATAGATAGATAGATAGATAGATAGATAGATAGATAGATAGATAGATAGATAGATAGATAGATAGATAGATAGTCAGGCTATATATCATTCATCATGAATGATATATAGGCTAGGCTTGTTCTTTTCTCAGCAGAATAAACAGTGTGAGCTGTCTGCTGAATTGATCTTTCAGCTCAGCCCACTCTCTCTCTCTCTCTCTCTCTCTCTCTCTCTCTCTCTCTCTCTCTCTCTCTCTCTCTCTCTCTCTCTCTCTCTCAAACACACACACATACACAGCATCGCCTAACGAGCGAGCACATCCATTTGGGTATGCGTGTATAAAATGTAACACATCCGAGCAGTAATGCATATTATCATTGCTCAACCGAACCCAGCCAAAGATCCGTCGTTTCTGGACCATTCTGAGCTTTCCTCCATTGTAATTGGCTGCAGAGAGGTTCGGTTCGGACGCTATTGGTGTGAGCAGTCCGCCACTCACTCAGCCTGGTGCCGCTTCGCCTCTTCGCCCTACTACAGCGAAGGCCTGGCTCATGAATATTAACTATCTTACGTGGCTGGACGCTTCTGCAAGGTTACCAGGCAACGTCAGCGTGACGTGCTTAATATTCATGAACCGAGCCTTCGCCATACTGCGATGCGTAAGTTCGCCTTGTTAGGTTGTCAATGGCTCAGAATGAAGGTGGATACTGTTGCAGCTGTGATGATGGGTTACCACTGCAGGTGAAAATGAAAACATCGTTACTTGTCGAGGCGAGAGGACAGTTTGCGCATCGTTGTCTTGGACGTATGTGAGTATTCTGGCTGGAGCTCTTTCCATAAATGAACAGTATAGTCATTGCGCTTGTTTTTACGCTGGATGTTAGATGTTAGTGGCTGTTACATCGTTGGTGTTTCAGATGTAAACGCACAAACACGCACACGCTCCTGCCCACACACTCCAGGAGACCGAAGTCACCTGTTATCATTCTGTCGTTCATTTAAGACAGTATTGGTTATGTAAATGTTCTTTATATTGGCCGGGCACTTTGTATAAATCGTTGTGATTTTTGTTACCCCACCATATTTTTACTGTTCATTTAAGAGTGGGTGTGAGTGCTGTGGGCTGTCAGTCATTTCTTGACACTCTCAGGTGGATAAGGTGCTTAAAATAATGATAGAACTTTCATCCACCTACGAATATTTCCAGCGCGCGCACACACTTACGCACGCGCATACCGCACAACACATCAGATGCAGACATGCGCCGCTTTTATGCACAATGCACAAACATACAAGTAGCTGTCGGTATCACGACATGACCTTCGAAACGCGTATGGAAATGAATTTAAGTGCCAAAGCAACGGGTACTTCCCACAAATAAAAGGCAGATGAGACCTGTCGCACATCTGAGGTGATTGAGATGATGTCCATCTGTGTTTTCAGCACATTACATCACTGACTTCTGGTTTGGCAGAGGATTCTCAGGCTGTCCTTGTTCACCCACCTGTAAATCTCGTTAAAAACTGTTGTTTTGCTATTCCCAAAACTGTCCGTGTTGAAGATATGTGGCCCTCGTTTATTATCACCTCAGACAAACCGAATCATGACCATCTTAAAAATATCCATTCTCACTAAAACGAGACAGAATATAAGCAGCAATGTCATTTCATGCATATGCATTAAATGTAAACCACTGCATTGATGCACATCATACATATAATGCATATTCTTGTGAAACATACATAGAGTGTGCATGAATAACTATTTGACCCCTTCTCTGCTAAATCTGCACTCTTCCTTCTCAGGTGAGCAATTGTGTGTGTGAGTGTGTGTGTGTGTGTGTGTGTGTGTATGTGTGTGTGTGTGTGTAGTGTATTAGTTTGCAGGAATGTGTGTCAGTGTGTGTGTGTGGATTATGAGAAGAGCATTGTGACCAACCGGGAGCAGATTTTTGCTGCAATGACCCGTTCAAGCACCGATTTCTGTCCCATCCTCTGGCCTTCCGCTCCTCTCAGCCCAGACATGCACCACCTCGGCATCTTTTGACTTGATGAAGATTCCTGACATCGGTAATGTGATGAATAAATTTGAGGTCCTTGGGATTGTAGGAGAGGGTGAGTCCACCTTTCGTTAATATCATTCCGTAAAGAGGAATAATATCATTTCTTATAAAACAGCATCTTGTGCATAAGCCGTAAACGGTGTGAGTTGAATAAATGAAGCTTTTCCCTTTTTTCTCCAAAGGAGCCTATGGGGTGGTCCTGAAATGCAGACACAAGGTAAGACGTATTTATGCAGAAAGCTGTTGGTCAGCATGCTAAGTAGAACTAAAGAAAGTCCTCTGTAATTATGCTGTAGAGCTTATTTGATCCATGGAAATTAGATGTATTTTGGAAGCTAGATTGCTGTTTTGAATCTATCGGTGAAGTTCAATTATAGACTGATATATTGCTTATGCAAAAAACAAAAGTGCCTTTCTGGTAGTGTGATTTGTAGAGGTAAGTTTAGTTTTTAATTTTCCTCGAAAGAAAAAAACTGCCTAACTGACTTAACCTTAATGGGTCTTATGACTGTAACTTTCCCAGAAAAGTTGCACAACACGTTTAAACATCTTAAACGGTACATTTGTTAAGATATTTCCTTTTATAAATATATTTTCAATTGTAATATGGCATGGTTCCCTAGCAACTGGTCTTTTAAAATTGTGGGCTTCTCCAAATGCATTGCTTGTGGCCTAGTTGGCAGATTTGCTTCATTGTTTGGGAGGCATTTTCAGACAGTCGAACATCGCTAGACAAGCTCACAATAAGGTAAATATAGGCATATTTTCAACCAATAGAAATTGCTTTTATTGAAATTGCTGCTGTGCTGTTTGGAGGTGCAGACGATTTTATAGTATCGTCCATTATGCAGTGATTTCTGTGCGTTTTAAAACATTACCTTTTATACATGCTCAATACTTGCTCATCCAGAGGATTTGGCCTCTGACACTGCTATTGATGTGTTTGTTCGATATACAAAATAGTTTGAATTTGAACTGAATCGATGACAAAGAGTTTAAAGTACAAATGCCCGATTTAGTTGGGGAGTTAAAAAAAAGATATCTCAACAAACACTGTGTGCGGGATTTCCTTTTGTTTGTTTGTTGAGATTTTTTGATTTGGTTATCCTTCGTCCTACACACCAATCTATTATCTACAGGTGTGCAATGGTAATTGTGTACTAAAAAAAAAAAAAAAAAAGATATAAAGGGATAGTTCACACAAAAATGAAAATTACCCTATGATTTACTCACCCTAAAGCCATCCAAGCTGTATATGAGATTATTCTTTCAGACTAATACAATTGGAGTTATAATAAAAAATGTCCTGGCTTATTAAAGCTTTATAATGGCAGTGAATGGCTGCCCAAAATATGAAGCCATTCCATTCATTACGGAAGTAAACAACATGGCTCTGGGGGATAATAAAGGCTTTCTGAAGTGAAATGTATGTGTAAGAAAAATATCCATATTTAAAACGTTATAAAGTAAAATATCTAGATTCTGCCAGACCGCCTTCCGTATTCATTACGAAGAAATTTGTAAGCCGTGTGGATTACTTTTATAATGGATGCACTTTTTTAGGCTTAAAGTTTTAGGCTGCCATTATAAAGCTTGGCTTAGTTAGGACGATTGTATTTGTCTGAAGGAAGAATGTCATATACATATAGGATGGCTTGAAGGTGAGTAAGTTATGTGATAATTTTCATTTCATTTCAGGGTGAACTATCCCTTTATGGTAGACTGAGTAAACCCAGCCTGATCTGTCGGCGATTTGATTTCGCCCTGCAACTCAGTCTGGAAACCTATACATTAATTTCTACTGCTTACATTACACTTTTGCGGGAACCAATCACAGACTGGCTTATCCACCTGGCACGCTATTGGCGGGTTTCACACGATGACGGATAGAGAAGCGATGGGTCGTTGCCAGTTGATCACACCTCTTGTGGTCTGATTGGTTCAAGGACTATCCAATTGCATACAGTCATTTGAATATTGCTCGTTTATCACGCCACTTGTGCAGTAGAAAATACAGAGCAGACTCTCCAGACCTGGTGATAGCCAGACAGCTTTTAAGGTCCATTCACACCAAGGACAATAACTATAATGATAACAATAATGATTTAGTTCTAAAAATTATAAATATTGTAAATTTAAATTAATAGCAGAGTCCACACCACAAATGATAACAGCACAGAGAAACAATATAATTGGATTCACTTTCAAACGTTATTTTTCCCAGCTGATGAACGATAAAAACATTGACAGCCAATCAGAATCCATCCTGTTTTAAAGAGCTCGAACATTTAAAGCGACAGCACAGGGTTATAATAACATAATTCTATGGTCCGCAAATATAGTTATCATTACAGTTATCGTTGTTGGTGTGAACGGATATTTATGATAACAGTTTTTACCACATTCATATAAATCAAATTTTAAAACCACTAGATCAAATGTTATCATCAAAACTACCTGTCGGTTAAGGTCGTTTAAGGTTGTTTTCACAGTCCCTTTCGGTGCTGTTGGTATTTGATTTATGGTTGCATGCCCAGGATGTGTCTTCACGCCTGGGCAGACAGCAGCAGTGTGGCTGTGTGCCGGGCTAGATGATGAATGACAGTACAGTGCAACAGAATGGTTAGGGCTCATTACACTTTAGATTTCACTGACCTCGATGCGCACACCTCAGAGTTAACACTGATACCATGCACAGTATTCATGCTCTTATCTGTACAGATTCATGTAGTTACACATATCTTTCAGGAAACAGTGTAAAGGTCAAAATGAAAGTCAAAAGTTTGTTTAAATGTTTGCATATGGAACTGACACGTAATCTTGTAAAGCTGCATATCTCCAGTGTCTCTTTGAGTATACAGTATTTATTGATTTTGAGCTATGTTAAATAATCAGCGTGGATTAGAATGGCCGAGAATTGATGATAGAAAGGAAATAAACCAATCATATTCCCATGCATAATTACATTGTCCCACTCCAAGTTCCTATGCATCATTGTTATGATAATAAGACCGATAAATTCAGCTGCAAGTATACTCCTCAGTTTGTGCCAGAACAGAAATACAGGCTTGTGCTTTTAGTAATTGGTCGGTCAGCGCTTTCCCTCCTTCATTAAATGCATTCAGAATTGCAGCTGAAATCAAGAGTGACTGTTTCTTTTTTGTTGCATTCTGTCTTGTTTCTCTTTCACCTATCATTATTCTCCAACGCAAATATGCCTGCGATCTATTTACAGACATTCAAAATAGCACTGATAACTGGGAAACTACTAAACTTAGATTCCGCTACATACCTGATTAAGAGCAGTATGTTTGAGTCTTAAAATAAGGCGGATAAACCTTATTACAAGGAGACTAGATTAAATTTGTTGGTGACTTTTGGTGTTGTGTGCCTTTGGGGGATTTAGCTATAGAATAGAATAAAATGGAACAGAATAGAATAAAGTTATTCCTGATCTTTTAATTTGTTTAGATATGCTGCCAAGCTGCCATTTCACTACTTTTGTCTGTGTTTTTGCCATTGTGAAGTATATACTTTGCTTGAAAATATACCTTTAATTCTGCTTTGGCTTCTATTGCAACAATTTTCATGTAGACTATTATTACAAAAATAAAAGACAGTGAGATTCCCCACCCCAGCCCCCCAAAAAAAGTTATTTCTGCAATTCTTTCTCTTCATCAAATAATCCTGACAAGAATGATTACATTTACATTTATGCATTTAGCAGACTGTTTTATCCAAAGCCACTTAAAACTCAGGAAGCAAATCTGTCAAGAAGAGGCAAAGAAACGCAAAAAGTTTGTATACTACTCAGAGTAGCAAAAACCAGAAAAAGGGAAGGAAAAAATAAAATTTAGTGGAGGAAGAGTTTAGAGTTTTTAAAAAAAAAATTATGATGAGATTAAGTGCTCATGAAAGAGATGAGTTTTTACCTGTCTTTTGAATGAAGCTAGTGATTCTGTTTGGGTATGGAGGACGGAAGATCGTTCCACCACCCAGGAACAATGAATGAAAAAGTTCTGGAGAGGGTCTGGAGAATGATCTGGAGAATGATCACAGAGAAAGTTCTGGAGAATGATCATAGGTTTCACAAAAAATATTAAGCTGCGCAATTGTTTTCAACATTGACAATAAGAAGAAATAGTTTTTAAGCAGGAAATCAACATATTAAAATAATTTCTGAAGGATCATGTGACACTGAAGAAGCAATTATGCTGGAAATTCAGATCACAGGAATAAATTACATTATTACATATATTATTATATATTCAAACAGAAAACATTTATTTTCAATTGTAATTTTTGACAAAATTACTATAACTTTTATCAAATTAATTCAGCCTTGATACACTGTAAAAAAATAAAAAAATAAAAATTGTCTCCAATTGAACATTTTTTAGTGACTGATCACATCTAAATTTTTTGGTTGGCCGAATTTAAATTCTGTGAATTGATGCAATTTAATTCACAGAAATTAACTTCGGCCAACTGAAAAATGTATATGTGATCAGTCACTAAAAAAAATTCAGTTGGAGACCTGATTTTTTTTTACAATGTATGAGCATAAGAGTTTTCTTTCAAAAACATTAAAAAAAATCTTATTGACCAGAAAACTTGTCTAAAAAGTAAGTTACCGGTATTCAATATTATCTTCCTGTTTATAAAACTTTTGTATAAAACCAATCAATTCCAAATTTGCAGGTTTGCACTGTCGGACTGAGCCATGCAGATATTCAGCACTTTTGCATATTGATTGAGTAAAGTAGAGCTTTTCTTCTTGCACTCTTTTCAGTACAAACATATACTGTGCAGTATTGAAACAAGCACCGTTTATGTAAATATTGATGAATCACACATATTCACATATTTGACTATTAAATGGCTACAGTGTACATCCCAAATTCCCACATCTTCAAATAAACAATCCATTTGTGCATTCATACAAAAAACCTATTGTTACACATCCACTCAGATCAATGCAGATCGCACGTATTGTTCAAGAAAACTTGATTTGTCTACAAGAAAATGCATATTTTGAGCTTGTCTTATAAGTTAATAGTGGAACTGGAGAGATGAGTTGTTATTAACTCCAGTCATAATCATATTGGTTTTTACAAAGTAAAACACTAACCTATTAGCATAGCATGGATTTATGCAGTGATGTAAAACATGTACAGATGAATAAAGGAACAAATAAATAAACATAAAACAACATCTTATGTTTAATATTTTATTTATTCATATTTTATGTTTGCAATCGTTTATGTGCATATTTAATGTGTCTTATTTAGTTACGGTACTTCTCTAGAAGTACTCTGTACCAGCAAACCTTTAAAAAGCTCAGCGTTTTACTCCTCACTGAGAAAGCTCTTGTTTCTGGCTATTGGCAGTGGCTTCTCTATTGTTTCTCTCAAGTCTACCCAAGTGATGTTATCCCAGCGAGTAGGGGCCATGAAAGGTCCTTTGTGCATGACCGAACGCAACAAGAACTGCTGTTTGTTCTTGTCTTTGGTTGAGATGATCTTGTGTACCCTTCATTTAGTAGTTTTTGCATTGAAATATATAAAAAAGCAATTAAATGTGTCTTATGATGCTATTTTAAATGTTCCGTAGAATAGGTTATCATGCTTTTATGTTTAAAAGACATTATGTTTCATATACTGTACATTTATTGCAGTACCTCTGTTCCCAGTCTGTCTGAAACCTGCTGAGTTCTACAAAGCCCAGAGTGCTCTGATTGGCCAGCTGCCCCAGTGTGTTGTGATTAGCCAACCTCAAGCCTCAAGTGTGTGTCGGAAATGTAACGCCCCTTACGATAATTGTGAGCTTCAGCTTCCACGGCTTCTAAAGCAACTGTAAACACGTCATCGGTATTACATTGTCTGTTCGAGTCTATTTTTTTTTTGTAGCTCTCTTACCTTTCAAATACAGTGTAATAATGGTTTAGGGCCCTATTTTAACAATTTGAATGCATGGTTTGAAGCACATGGGGCAGGTCCACTTATGGCATGTCCGAATTCACTTTTGCTAGTTTAACAACGGGAAAATGGTCGGTGCACCAGGCGCATGGTCCAAAAGGATCAGAGTTTTGAGGCTTTCTCCTGAACGCCGGGTTTGATGGGAGTGCTGAACTGGAGATTTGGAAGTATACGCCCACGGCTAGGATTGGATAAGATTTGCATATTTAATGAGCTTCAGCTCCCCTGTCAGTTCAGTTCACATGAGGGAGGGATTGTTTTGAAAGCAGCAACCAGGATGATTCTCTCACGGGGCTCGTAAACGTCTTTATCTAACAAACACAATGATTTATTTCTCATCCACACACGATTAATTGAAATATTATTTCTGTATTAGCCTGCACGATCTGTGAATATAAGTGCGAACACACACACACACACATGCACGCGCGCCCTCAGATCAAGAAAGGAATACTATTATTTCACTATAGCCTGTCTGGAAAACACATAGCCCCGGGAATACTATTACATATAAAAAAGACGTTGTACTCACATAAGTGTGTTGCACCATTCCTGGATTTACCGGATCCAATATAGAAGGCACAGCATTGTGTCTGCAAATCCAGCACTTGAGACTTGTTTACAAACAATTCTGCAGTGAAATGAACCGAACACACATACGGTCTTCCCCACATGAGCTGGAAATTCATAAAAAATAAATGAAGTATCACACATTCCTAATATTAGGATCCAAAGGAAGCTTATGCAGCGACTGTTCTTTCACAGTATCTTGCTATCTTCTTCAGCATGTTTATTGCTGCTGGCTAGCGTGATCCGCTGAGTCGCTGGGCGGGGCTACTGAATTACACGTGCTTATTAGTCTGTAGAGGTGGTGTTTTGTCGTGCAATGACATAAGGATGAAGCACACGATCGTTTTCTGGGCCTGTTGTCTATAAAAGCTTTTCTTTGACTAACAAGGAACTTTTCAGCTCTGAAACTTACCGGATAAACTTGTATTACTATGACCGTTTATATAGAAAAAGCTCAAGGGAAAGTTGATTTCTCAATTCACCACCCCTTTTTAATGAGTAACTATTAGAGACTCCCTATTCGAGTCTCATCTCCCATTCCCTTTAAAAGCCAGTTGTGCTTGCACCAATGACGGATTTGCTATTTACATGGCGGAGTGTATTCCTACGATTGGTTAAATAAGTAGACAAATTCATTCCTCATTTTCTGCAAATAGATCATTCTGATACATGCAATGACTATCCATTATGTAGGGCTGTCCTCGACTAAGGATTTAGACAATCGAATCAGAATTGTCCAATCTCTCTATGGTCGACTGAAAGTCGAATCATCTGTGTGTGTGTGAATGGGTTGGGAGGGGCACGACACTGTCAGCAGAAGGGTAAAACTATTTTTATTTTCATTTACACACTGCACACAGCAACAACTTTTAATAAAGCGACCAAAACTGCCTGCCAACTGACAGACGAACTGACAATGGCTTTCTTATTTAGGTTTAAATAGCCTAAAAGGTAATGTGGTGGATAAACATTAATAAACTGTTTTCTCATAACATGTTAAAGCCGCGATCGAAATACAGAACATCACACAAATATATAAAAGAACATTTTGATAAATAAACCTAAAAAAATACCTGCCTAGAGAGGAAAAGAACACTTTCAGTGCGTTTACATGCACGTTCTGAAGCCGATTGTGCCTAAAGCGGGTGAAGACGTAGCTACGCGAAGCACAGCCCCGCGCGCCTCAGGATCTCACTCACACCGCCACCTGACGCGCACATTATATAGACGCAAGCTCAATTTTGAATTGACTGACAGAAGAGCTGCACGAAAGCGCTCTGTGGTGCAGCATGATTTTAAACAACTTCCTGAGTGGCCGCGGACAGGCGCTGAATGCTGCCGCCGGTGTGTGTACACTCATTGAACGTGTTCTAATTTTAAAGGCGCGGTGCGAAGCTCGGCGCCCTTAAAGGGGTCGCACACCGATGCTCAGCGCCGCGACATGTCTTTAAAATATTGAGCACCCCCATATTGCCAAAATGGTATGATCCTCGTTTCATAACACCCACGAAGATTCGACCGTGAGATCGGTGGTCGAATCAGGCTCCGCATATCGATGCATCGAATCTTCGACTATTCGGGGTCACCCCTACCATTATGACATAGCATTTTTATCTTTATGTACACAATCTTTGCCGAATCTTTGACATTCTAATCATTTTATTAGTAATATTTGACATGTTTGTGTCACAAGTTGTGCACCCACCTATAGGCGCATATTAATGGTCAATGGCGTAATTGTTTTCACCGCCATGAATGCGCCTGAACACATCTCATTTTCAGACCAGCTCATCATGGGCGCACAAAATGGCCGCAAATGCATTTGCTATTTAAACAACATGGCACCGGACATGAAAATGATAACTGCGGGGGGCTGAAACTAGCAAATAACCAGTGATGCCAGTAACGCGTTACATAGTAACGCGTTACTCTAATCTGACTACTTTTTTCCAGTAACGAGTAATCTAACGCGTTATTATTTCCAAACCAGTAATCAGATTAAAGTTACTTATTCAAGTCACTGTGAGTTACTATTTTAGTAATTTTCCATAGTTAAAAACGACAGCTTATCAAAATTCTCAGCCCGGGGGCTGGAGCCGTCTTTTTTATTTATTTATTTTACTTTTTACATTGTTGCAGCCATTAAAATAGTTCAGTTTTGTTTTAATGTCAAAGTAGTTATTTTTCGTTTCGTTTTTTTATTATCCTAATTTAGAAAAATGTTCAGAGCAATTTTTTGTTTGTTAAATTAAAGTTTATATAGGCAAGACAATTCAAGAGTTGGTTTGAGAGACTAGGCTATTAAACATGCGGTTAACTCACTGGGTCGATCGTCACATAAAAAAATTAAAACTTTAATTTAACAAACAAAATTTGCTCTAAACATTTTTCTAAATGAACTTAAAAAATAAACGAAACGAAATATAACTACTTTGACATTAAAAACAAAGTAGGCTAGTTATTATACCACCACAAAGGCATTTTTGACGAGCTGAGGCAGGCTGATAGATTAGCCTACTGCTCGCAACGGCGCTCAAAAAAAAACGAAACGGGCTACACAATCTAAACAAACAAAAAAAAAGTACATGCAGGTTGTCTTATAGCCTACCTTACACTTCAGCAAAATTAATATAAATCCGATCTTCAATTCCCGCGGTATATGCTCATTTAACGGAGTTCACATCAAAGCAAAAGATTCCAGCATTTTATTCAGCAGCTCATTTCAAATTCAAAGATCGCAATATGAGAGAGAGAGTGACCTAAGCACTGGTAAGATCATTAGTCTCATTATTTTATATTGAAGATGATTGTGTTTTGTGTGACTTATTTTAAAGTTTCATTTACGGCCATATGCGTTGGCTTGCTTTACTCATTTGCAGCGATGTTGCAGTAGCACCGTCATATCTATCTGACTACAACATAACACGCTCTCACACATTTATTTTTTAATTATTTGCCAGGAGTAAAATTTACACATGTGGTTTAAACAACCTTTGAAATGCTTTCATGCACCTTCTGAATTGGTTTGTTTGAGTGATCGGAATTAAATACGTCTCGAAAGACTCTCGGAAGGCATTTAGGCCTATCCTGGTCATTTCGCAATCAGATAGATACCTGTTTAGAGAAAATGAATGAAGGAACCAGTTGTAAAAAGGCCATAACTCTAGCAGCTGCACTGAAGAAACGGACTCTTTAACCCTGCGCGAGCCATAATCTCGACAGTGGCGCAAGCTATCATGGTCTCATGTTGTTTCCACCAGCACATCTCATTGTTCATTTTAATTATTAAAATAAATATAAAACGAAGGAGAAGCCTAAAAAAAGGGGGCGTAAAAAAGTCGGGGCCGTCAGTCTCGGGCATAAATGCAATAAAGTGTGTTGCCAAAAACGGTTGTCATTTCTATTTTGAGACGGCAGGGGTGTTGTCGGCAACTGCTGAATGTAACTAATAAAGTAACTTGTAATCTAACTTAGTTACTTTTAAAATCAAGTAATCTGTAAAGTAACTAAGTTACTTTTTAAAGGAGTAATCAGTAATCAGTAATCAGATTACTTTTTCAAAGTAACTGTGGCAACACTGCAAATAACACTTGCATCAACATAAAATACAGTTTAAAAAAAAACATAATGAAGAGTATTTACCAGGTTCAGGAAGCTGCAAGAAAACACAAGCTAGCTAAATACATCCTAACTTGATTCTTAAAGGGATAGTTTATCCAAAAAGGAAAATTCTGTCATCATTTACTCACCCTCATGTTGTTCCAAACCTGTTTGAGTTTCTTTCTTCTGCTGAACTCAAAAGAAGATATTTTGAAGAAAGCAGATAGAACAACCATTCACTACCATAGTTTTTTTTTACCTACTATGGTAGTGAATGGTTGTTTGCTTTTGCATCGAATCATGAAGGTTTTTCATCCGAAATCGCATTCTCTCTTGAGTGGGTTCTTATTTTGAGTAAATAGTAACTTCAAAAAGTATGTTCTATATAGTATGAATGTGTGTATAAATGTAGTATAGTCACCATGTTGTCATTATAATGTGACCTACCAGCATCAGTTACATCGCTTCACTGCCATTCACAAATCCTCTCCCGTGCATTTTTCAGAATCCTGCCAGAAGTAGTAGGTCATCCTGCTACTGTTTTATGAGCACTGTGAATTCAGACATTCCTTTGTCACACACTGTTTTTTGGTAGGGAAGCATGCGATTTCGTATGCAGCCACTGCATCCCCACGACATGGAGACAACACTACAATTCACTGAAGCTTCGTCTTCTTTCTTTGCATAAGCCTTCGGGTGGGCATCGTGCTAACATTTCACACTGTGATGTAGACTTTTGCGGAAGTAACATCTAGACTTCGATCGTGTTTTAGTCAGGTTTGGAGCAGTGTTCTCTGTTAGAATAAGTCACTGTGTGGGAGACTATGAGCTTTGTAATTTTTCAGATCTTATAAATGCACAAACAGATGCATTACACACTAAAGGAAACGAGAAAAAAAAAACAGTAAACGCATTATATGACACCTTTAATATTCCTGTGTAAAAATTCTTGTCAGATAAGTCTGAATGTCTTTCGGTTTAGTGCAATGGTCACTTAAATTCTATTAGCATCTCCGCACTTTGTTTTCAAGCTTGCTCCATTAAAATGAGTGAAAAGACATCAAATGCATGCAGCAAGGCAGCAATTTGTTTATTTGTCAGCAATGTGCAATCACACCCACACTGATTAGCATTTGAACATCTCATGTTTTAAGATCTATTAAATGACTGTTTGATTTTACCGTTGATGTGAAGCTCAATAGGGGTGTTTTATATGCTCTCTTTAGACGTGAGTAGCAATGCGAGGCCAGTGAGTGACGGGGATCATCTGAATTTAAAAGCTTGTTCCCTTGGAGAAGAATATTTATTTTTATAGCATATCAGTCGAATTGAGGGCAGAGGAGGAAGAGGGGACGTGAGTGTGCATTAGCATTAAATAGGTCACCTTGAGTGGGAACGCTGGTTGTGGAGTGCCGTATTGAGATGACTGTGCAGGGCACCATGGGTGAGATTGTGTGTGACAGAAATGCCAAGATGGAGAGATATTGTTTCGTTAGGGAAGATAACGTTTTGGATGCTGGATTACAGGGTATTATGTTCAAATTTGCTGCTTTGATTTGGAATGTTTTTTATTGTTCATGGATTGGATGACTGAGTATGATAACTGGTATTGCAAGGTAGAAATATATTTATATTCCTTAAACATTTTGGTATAGGGTTTGGTATAGGGTTGATAGGGTTTCTTTTCTAAAATCCTATATTAAGGGTCTGCAAGCATTTTAACCCCAGTTGCTTAAAGGGTTACTTCAGCGATTAGCATATGGCTTTGTATCAGTAGAAACCCTGGAGTATATTCAAATGATTGTGCTTTCCCCCCTCATATCTCCCTGAGACAAGAGATTTATGCATTTTATTTCTGGAAAAATTCCTCCTATGATGCAAATTGACGATTTTTGCATCATAGGAGGAATGTTTGCCCAAAGGCTAAAGACTACAGCCAGCAGAGGGAGCCATTTCCGCATGTTTTGAATCCGCGCATGGGGGATGGGAGATAGCACTCAGCTCGCAGGGAGAGCTCAGCTCAGCTACAGGCACTCATTTAAACGGAGCTATGGTGTGCAATGTAAGTCTTTTAACTTCTCAAATTAATTTCTATTAAAGTTAAGCTTGTAAAGGCATGAACTGAAACGCACCAGACTGAACTCGCGTTGTGAATGTATGCCGCGAGTGTAGTCACAATTACCTCAGCTCTCATCACTCGTGCAGTTAGTGCTCAGTGCTGTGAGACTCGCGCGGTGACTCACTCATTATATTGAACACACACGTTCAGTTTTTAATTGTAGTGTCTCTAACTCAGTCACAGTAATGAAGTTGGTGGCGTTGGGAATGGCCTCACAGGGCAGCGAAGCATTCTGGGAATTGTAGTCTTTCATCCCCATGGGACAAAAATACATTTTCTGTCTTTTCTCAGTCTAGAAGACACCAAATTCAAAAATAATTTCAAATTTCTACTACATTGATGACCCAGTTTAAATACAGATTCATCTTCCCAGCGCTGAAGTACCCCTTTAACATTCTTTACTGTTCTGAAAGATTTTTTTCAAAAGAAATGAATACTTTTTATCAAAGTCATTAAATTTTTAAAAATTTACAGGAAAAAGACACATGTAATGTTACAGAATATTTATATTTTTTGATATTCATCAAGAATCATGAAAAACATGAATCATAATTTCCACAAAAATATTAGCGGCACAACTGTTTTCAACATTGATAATAATAAGAAATATTTCTTGAGCACCAGATTAATAAAGGACCACGTGACACTGAAGGCTAGAAGTAATGGCCGCTGAAAATCCAGATTTGCCATCACAGGAATAAATCGCATTCTAAATATTTTGAAATAGAAAACGCAATAATTTTTCACAACATTGCTGTTTTTACTGTATTTTTTGCAAATAATTGCATTTAAAAAAATTTGGTGTGCTATCCTATAAATTCTAATTTTAAGAGAAATTTAAGCTAGTCATCTGACTAAGTCTAAAAAAAGGCCAAGGATATTAAAGCACCAGATTTGCAGACACAAATTAAATTGTGAGCAGTGATTAATTATATTGTCTGGCCAGGCTTAATCTGCAACCAACAATGAAATAGTGTTTGTTTCCTTCACCCGAGTACTCACATTATTTTATGAGCAGAAATGGTGCTTTAAAATCCAGCATCAGACCTGGTAATAAATTGAAAACATCATGAAGGCTTAAAATGTATTCTAATATCCTTTTACAGGATATTATTTAGTACTTAAACATGCCTCTGTGTCATTGTGTGGCTCTCAAGGCTAAGCTGGCCCACCATGTGTCTAATGTAAACATGTCTGTGGTAATAATAGAACAACAGCTGTGTGGTCAATGGAACACAATCAATATGTGGGACAGTCTAGTTCCATTGTATGGATCTTATGGAAGACAACATGCAATTGCTGTATAGTCTACTGCCTAGAGCTTACGCAACCATTCAGGATTGTTGGACAATTTAGGGTTTGTGCCAATGAAAAAAAAAATCAGTTTGGTCAATAAAATCTTTTTGGGTCAATGACGTTTTGTTTGCAGTTTTTAAATGCATTAAGAGATGCCATTCCTTCTATGCTAGAGACACTTTTCCTATGAATTTCATGTTCAAATGGTCAACATTTTTTGATATTTTAAGTCATTTATTTCAATCAGAAACTGCCGTTCAAAAGTGTGGGGTTTTTTAACCCAAAAAGAAAATAAATATTTTTATTCAGCAATGATGCTAGTAAGGATGCTAATTAAATTAATCAAAAACACATTTACAAAATATTGCTCATTTAAATAATCGCTGTTCTTTTTAACTTTTTTTTTAAAGTGAAACTTTAATCAACATTTCCATAAAAATATTATTTAGAACAACTGTTTTCAACATATAATAAGAAGAAATGTTTCTTGAGCACCAAATCAGCATATTAAAATTAATTAAATGGATCATGTGACACTAAATACTGAAGTAGAAATATTTTACGGGAATACATTTCATGTGTATTTAAATATTTCACAAAATTATTGTATTTGCTGTATTTTTGATCAAATAAATTCAGCCTTGGTGAACATATAAGAGACTTCTTTAAAAAAAAACTTTTGAATGGTATTTAATCCTACATTTTTAATCTACATTTTTATCTGTTACTTTACTTCTGACTCTTTTTCTCCAGTACGGAACAAAAAAAACTCTCTCTGATAGCGTTCCCTTAAACAAGCACTGATAAAAGTAAGAGGATTTAATACAGATGACTCTTTAATAGAGACCCCATGAATGGAGAAGATATCAAATTTAGCTGTGATCTACTCTGTTTCTCCTGGAGGCCGACAGGGCTTGAGTTCACGATACCACGCCAGCTCAGGAACCGAGCTTGGCATGAGAGATGCTTTGTTTCCTGTCTTAACAGCAAGGACAATTAAGGTTGCGCCAGCTTTGTTGGCAATATGAAATTAGATCAGTGCTGTTTTTCAACAGCAGTTGTACCAACCGTATGGATGTTAGAACGGATGCCAACACCATTATTAAAGTAAGCGATACTAAAAGTTGGCTGAACTGACTACGTGTTCTGCTTTGTTTCATGGTTTAGCTGTCTTTAAAATTGCATCTAATTATTTCCTAAACAAATTACAGTAACAGTACCATGCATTTAGTGAGAACATGTCTATGCACAGGCCTCTGTAAAGTTCAACTCCTGACTTTTTGCTCTCATGTTGAGAGAAATACCCTCTCAAATGATCCAACCTCCCACCCGCTGAATGGCACAATGGCCGTGAAGAAAGCTGTGAAGCTAAAGGAATTAAAACAACAAGCTTGCCGCTTGTAATCCTACTATCTGTCCATGCTAGAGTTCTGGACACATAGTCTCTCCTGCACCCCCTCATGAGTGATAGTAATGATATATTGACTGCTCTGAGTGCTTTGGACCCCCATTGGCCCCTTATATTTCCCATCAACAAACAAGTCAACAGCCCATCTTTCACAAGTACACCTGACCTATACATTAACATGTTGTAATCCAAAACGGAAACAACAAGCTTAAGATCGGATTACCTGTCACCAAATATCAGTTATGTCATTGTTTGATGTCACTCTGCATTATCACAGGATTGTGTCTGGAAGGTAAAGGCGTATTTTTAGCGCATATGCACTTTTGTAAATAGAATTATGGGTTGGTCTCCATGCTTATTAGAAATATGAGACATGGACGCTGTGTGTGTGGTGGGTTTTTGAAGCTGTGAAAGTCTCAGCTTCTCCATAAACGCCTTTCAGATCTCCCCAACCCCTCCGCTTTCTTCACTGTCCATGACTCATTCACCCCCCTATATATACTCCGAGAGACAGACAGGTTTGTCAAGTAAGTGAAGAAACTAAAAATATCTGATTCCTAAATGATGTCGCAAGTTTTTTGCCAAAAGCAAAACATTTACCAGGTATAAGGAATTTTCTTCAACTTGAATGTAGGATACAGACTACATCCTAGTTTTTGTACATTCATTGTATGTACTTGAAAGGATAGTCTGGCCTAAAAATGTTAATTCTGTCATCATTTACTCAACCTTGTGTTGTTCCAAAGCTGTATGCATTTCTTTCTTCTGTGAAACACAAAAGATGTTTTGAAAGTCAAGTGTGGTCCAGATGACATTGGACCAGGGTTATAATTGTTAAAGGGATACTTCACCGCTTTTTCATATTAAACTGTTATTCCTAGGGCTGGGTTTCGATTCAAATTTCAAGAATGGATTCGATTCTGATTCTCAAGATCTTGAATTGATTATCATTATTCGATCCGATCTGATCCGATCTGATATTTGAGATTTAGATAAGTGTTTTTAAAGAAAGCATTTTTTCCAGCTGTTACCTGAATATTTCAGGACTGTAGTTATGCAAAATATTGATACTATTATTATAGACATTCAACTGCAAATTAATGGAGTATTGATGCTTGTAAAGAACAATCCCCCTTCCAGAGTGCTCTAGTCAGCGAAAGCGCGCTGTGGAGAGGGCACGTGCTGTCATGACAAGGCAGCCATTACAACTTCCTTGGCAGTAAGGGCGCGCTGCAGTGAGAACGGCTGTGACGTAAGCCGCGTTCTCGACATATCCAGCAGCCCGAGTTCACTTGTCTACCTTACTCTAGTATTCTCTGTCCGCCGCGGTAACGAGAGAAGAGGAAGAGTGAGGAAAACTCGGTCTGTCCGCAGCACTTCTTTAGCACGGTGGCGGCGGTATAGTGAAGAGAGCTTCGGCTTAAGTTCGTTTACCTACTCTAGTATTCTCTGTCCGCGGCGGTTCTGGAATTTTCAAAGCTGCCATGCTCGTTGTTTTAATGTCCTTCCACCTCGTGGGCATGCGTGAATTCAATGACGCTGCAAATTAAAATTCACAGGGAAAATGTAGGCCTATTATTAAATCGATCCTCTGAGTTATGGATCGATCTTTAGAAATTAATATGAAAATCAATTCAGAATTGGTGAATCAATTATTTTCAACACAGCCCTAGTTATTCCCTAAACTAAAATGAGTTGTTACATACCTCTCTTGTCTCAGTGTGTGCTCTTAATCGCTCTGACGCGCGGTGACGATCTGATAGCATTTAGCTTAGGCCACTAAGCCCAGTTCATTCACAATGGTACCAAACAGAGATCAAGTTATAAGCGACCAAACACCTCCACGTTTTCCATATTTAAATACAAAAAAATGTACTCACATCTTCCCCTCTCCCTATTGACAGAAATGAGAGAGGGAGGGGGAGGTGTGAGGGAGGATTTTTCAGCCGGGACTTTTTACTGTGCCGAGTACTTTTTAAGTACTCTCAGAAGTGCTATTCCGCCATACTTTATAGTTCTCCTTTTTAATCCACATTTTATTTTATGTCACCATACTTGGTCATTCAACTATTCATGTAACTGTATTTAAATAGGGAAAATGTGGAGGTGTTTGGTCGCTTCTAACTTGATCTCTGTTTGGTACCATAGTGAATGAACTGGGCTTAGTGGGCTAAGCTAAATGCTATCAGATCGTCACCACGCGTCAGAGAGATGAAGTGCACACACTGAGACGAGAGAGGAATGTAACAACTCGTTTTAGTTAAGGGAATAACATTTTAACATGAAAAAGCGGTGAAGTATCTCTTGAACAAAACTAAAACATTACTACTAAATATAAATAGACTAAATGGAACTAAAACAAATTAAACCTAAATAGTAATCTTGTAAAAAAGGACAAAAGCACATTACATATTTAATAAAATGGTAAGACTTAATGGGATCATGACATGGATTTGTTTTAAATATATATTACTTGAGGTTAACTTATAATGTTTATAAAGTAAAAAAATATTTATTTTTAACCTTCATTATGACTGAATGAACCTTCATCCTATTGTCTGAAATTATGCATTTTTAAGCAGTGGATTCTTTGAGGTTTGTCAGTAAATCCCACTGTTATGATTTGCTAACATCATTGCTTCAGAAACAGTATCAACAACACCCACATGAGTAAAGGGTTTTGAAAACATTATTCATATACAACCTGCCATTTACAGACAAAGAATTATGAAATCATGGACTTTTGGTTTGTGATGCAACTGCTTCATCTTTCAACAAAGCATTGCCTCATTTACAAAACAAAATGCTCCGAACAAACATGTAATCCTCCGACACAATTTGGGAGTATGTCAGAAGATGAACAAGTGTATTGTACACAGTGTAGACAGCACCAGTGATTATAATGGCTTCTAAACGCTTTAGATGCGATGTGACACTCACATCCACTGTAGGCAAATGTCACCAATTAGGTGACTGAATGCCAGTGGGCGGGGCCTTTGGCGCGATGATTTATAGCTATTCGTCGGTGTCTTAAGGGCTTTGCACACTGAATACAAAATGTTTGTATGTGTTTTTTGTATTCGTCATCCGGTGGCTCTGAATTGTCAAAACCCATCTTAAAATGCTTGCTACGGAATTTTTTTATGACGGACAAAACAAAAGTTTCGGAGGCAGTGTGTAAACATGACTGACATAACGTGAAGTTGTATTTATTTTTTAACGCATGGACATTTTAGACGAGAATTTCTTTACTCATTTGCATATGCAAATATATTAGCACTTTTGATGTCACAGATCTCGCAATATCCCATTTTTGGAGCTTGATTTAAATGCTTTGTTTATAATGATAATTATGTTTTAAGCTATGAAATTTGCAGGATGTTTTAATGGTACAAAGACCTCTTATATGTCAAAAGATCATTTGGTCATATGAAAAGCAAATTTGATTTCTCGTGTCATACCCCCTTAAAACTAAATTTACAAACAAATTCAAAATATTAAGATGAAATATAATAGTATATTAATAGTAGTATAAATAAAATACTTGTGATATACATTGGATCCCCTTGACCTTTAATGTACACTGTAAAAATTATATGTTCAATAAGTTATGACAACATATGTTTTGACATTGTTTTAACTAATCAAAATAAGTTAAGAAATGTTAACCTTTTTTTGTTATAGAAGATGTAACTAATTTTTTTATTTAAGAAATATTTAAGAAATTCTCAAGTGTTGATAGAAATATGTATGCAAGTGTGTAATATAAATACATTCTTAAAAATACTACGTCCACCATGTTGGTGATCTCTTTTTTTTAAACCTTTATCATTCCCTGGTTGAATACTTTAGAACAGATATAACAACATTAATATAACATTTAACATTTTTGCATACTTTGTATGGAAGTATGCATATGTACTATGCTAACAAAAATCCTTTTAATACCCAAGCAAAACCTGACCGTTCATTATAATTAAAGCAGCCAGGTCTTTCTGCAAGTAGCCCATGCAGGGGTCTGGGTAACTCAATATGGAAAAGCTATTCCCTTATCCTGCCCCACATGCATGCTGTGCCTCTTAATCATTTCTGATCATGAATCATATCTGTTCATGACAAGCTGTGCTTAAAATGAAAATGACTTGTAGTTCCACTGTGGAGGAGAAGTATGAGGAAGCCTTCGAGGCACTTGCTACTGACCGGAGGCGTCTGGTAGAGCTAGCGCCTGGATCCTGCCTTGTTGTGGGAGATTCATTTGGGATTTTCTTTCAGTTTAATTGCAGCTGGTTCAAATGCAAGCCTCAGCGATGTGCTGAAATCTGCAGGGTTTGAGCATTTTTATGGATTTCGTCCAAGAGTTGACAAACATGTCTTTTAGTTGGAGGATTTTCTGAAAACAGAAAAATGTGCATCGTTGTTGCTTGTTGACTTGATAACCCTTATAAAATGTACTGTGGTAATACCGTAGTACAGTGATGTTATCAAATAGGAATACTCTTATATCTCTCTTAAGTCTCTTCTGTTCACCAAGGCTGCATTTATTTGATCAAAAATACAGTGAAAACAGTCATATTGTGATACATTTTTTATGTATATTTTAAAATGTAACTTATTCCTAACTAATCTAACTTAAAATATTCCAGATTTTTCAGCATCATTATGGGATAGTTCACCCAAAAATAAAAATGTGATGTTTATCTGCTTACCCCCAGTGCATCCAAGATGTAGGTGTGTTTGTTTCTTCAGTAGAACACAAATTAAGATTTTTAACTTCAACCGTTGCAGTCTGGCAGTCATAATGTATGTGAATGGGTAACATCTCTATGAGAGTAAAAACAAAAATATGCTTAGACAACCTGCACAAAAACTTGTTTTGTTCTTCCCGTGACGACACACTGATGTCTTAAGACACGAACCGAACCGTTTCTGTGAGAAATCGAACAGAATTTATGTTTAGTTTTTTTTTTAACCTCATATCCAGACGAATCTCATCTAGTGTTCCCATTACTTCCGTCTGGTAAGGTCAAACTGGCGTGATCACATATATATGCATGGATCGGCCGAATGAGGCATCTACATAATATATACCCATGATCGCGCCAGTTTGACCTTACCAAATGGAAGTAATGATGGATGGGAACACTAGATGAGATTCATCTGGATATGAAAAAAAAAAAAAAACAGAAACTGATCGGTTCGTGTCCTAAGACATCAGTGTGTCATCACGGGCAGCAGGGTTTTTGTGCAGGTTGTCTAAGCATGATTTTTTTTTTTTTTTACTCTCATAGAGATGTTACCCATTCACATGCATTATGACTGGCAGACTGCAACGGTTGGGATTAAAAATCCTAATTAGTGTTCTCCTGAAGAAACAAAGACAGCTACATCTTGGATGCACTGGGGTGAGCAGATAAACATCACATTTTCATTTTTAAAATATCCCTTTACTCCAGTCTTCAGTGTCACATGATCCTTCAGAAATCATTCTAATACACTGATTTGATACTTAAAGGGGGGGTGAAACACTCAGTTTCAGTCAGTGTCATGTCAATCTTGAGTACCTATAGAGTAGCATTGCATCCTGCATATATCCGAAAAGTCTTTATTTTTTTTATAATTATATAAGAAAGATGCGCTGTTCCGAGTCTTTCCGAAAAAAGCCGAGCGGGTGGGGGCGTGTCGTGTGAGCGGAGCTAAATAATGACGTGTGCGCGCTGCTGCTATTGTGTTGAGTCGAGTGCGTCATCCCTAACAGCGGGAAAAAAACTTTATTCAAAATAAAAAATATGGCTTTTAATCAGATACAGCCATACATCTATGATCCGGAATCAGACCCAGAGGCTGAAGTTGAACAGGAGCAGCAGCAAAAACGACTAGAGCAGGACGTCTCTATGTGGTACAAGTTATACACTAACTATATAATATGCTTAGCGACTTGTGTTATTTACATATTTATACTTGAATTATATCGTCGTATTTTTGTCTTTGAAGGTGTACATGTGGGAAGTGCAGTTGTGCACGTGTGTTTGTGTGTTTACGCGTGGTTTGTGTAGACAGTAAGCGGACCGGTTTTGCACAGCAGGATTAGTTAGTGTTTACATAGAAAGACACGGAATAGTAGCCCATTTGAATGAAGAAGCGCGCTTATTTAGTTCAACATATTTCCCCACTCTTTGTGTATTGTTGTTTGGAGTGCTTTTACAATACACAAACATAAAGTTACACATATAGTGGCCAGCTAAACAAATGTACACGCACTACACATCGCATGCTCCATTGATCAAATAGCTATACGTGATCATGTTTGGGCTAACACAGACAAAAACACAGACATTTAAAGCAGTCTCACTCACCGCCTGCGGTACTAACGTTGGGACTGCTCCATCCTTCAGCATTAGGCGATCGGAAAATCCTGTGTCGAGCTGGGCCTTGTTTATGAAACAGTCGGCACCGAAATGCAGCGAACAGATATAAACATTCGCGCAACTCAGTTGCTGATCCGGAAAAGCAAATTACATCCACTGTTGCCTTAACGCGGGGGGTTTGGGGAATCTGTGCAGGACTGTCTTGGTCTGGCAACCAAAAACGCACTTTTTTGGTGACATTGTTATGTGCACATCACCTGTTTAGCATCCTACAAGCCAGCGCTTTGATGGGCGTAGCCTGTTGCTTTCGCTCTCTCCCTCTCTCTCTCTCACGCGCTTCCGGTAGAATTGTCCGTAAGGCCCATACAAGGAAATTCCGCCCCCGTTAACGTCAAAGGGGACGCATGATCGCAAAAAACTTGCCGAAACTTATGACTAACCGGAAGTAGTATTTTTGACAAAGAAATACTCCCATCAAACGTCCACCTTAACTTTTGAAACTTTGTCCATGTTTAGTATTGTAGCGACTCAGGCGAATCAAACACACAATCTCCAGTTACATTTAACAAATATGTTTTGAAAGTTGTGCTCACTAGCATACCTTCCCCCCCAACACAACAGAGGGAGATTCTTCAGTCACCCTGGAAACCATCTGATAAGATCTTTTTATGGCCGGAAAGAATGTGGCCACAGAGCTTTTGACACAGAGACACAGAGCTTTTGCCTCAAATTATAGACAAACCATCTATAAATGAACATGCACCCCAGGACATTATATGTAAACACATAATTGTTTTGTAAAATGTTTCTTCTGTATGGTATTTTGCATCTTTTTGTCTGTGTCTTAACAAAGTACTAGTTCAGATAACCTCATATATGTCATGTCTCCTATCAAATTAATGCTCACTTCACGACTTACACTTCCAGGTATATCACTTATTCAGAAAATGCAGTGTGTGTTTGTTGCATTAATTATAGTATGAAGACTCAGAGACCCACTGAGTCGAACCTTCAAACAAAGAGCAATAAAGTCTGCTGAGGAATTTCCCGCCGGGAAATCCCAACACTCTCATTGGTTAAGTCTAACCCTGGAGGGTGGGACTACGGCCAGACCATAAAAGGAGGACCTCGGATGCCCTCCTCCTCTTCTTCTTGTTCTCTTACTTCTCTCTCTTCTCTCGCTGGCTGAACCAACACGTCATCGTGGCTGGCCCTTGAGCCAGGCCACCAATGCAGGCCCTCCAAGCAGGCCTCATCTCTTCCAAAAATCTTCTCTTCTACAATCCGATCTTCAAGAACACGAAGCATCGCTAAAGCAAACAGCCGCTTCCCTCCCAACCTCGGAAAGGACCGCCGGACATGCAGGACATTTGAACACGCAGAGACACATACGCACACAAGCGAGAAGCCAAAACGAAACCAAAAAGAATGCAAGTATTCTATTTCTTACTGCTGTAAAGAGGGTGTGTTATGTCCCCGTTGGGATAAATTAACTCCGTGAAGGTCGTATTTGGTTGAACAGAAGGAAAGCTGTTTCTTACCCTCCCCCACTCTCTTTGTCTCTCTCTCTCCCTCTCTCTCTTTGTCTCTCTCTCTCTCTTTTATCTCTCTCTAACTTCAGTCTATTCATTATTCTCTTTTATGTATTCTTTCGTTAATATCTATACTTCTACTCTCTTGTTGCATATTTAGTATGTACTTTCTGTGTGAATTGTAGTGTTATTTTTAGTCTGTGTTTATTAAACCTCCGAAAGACATTTAATGAGTTGAATCTGTTATTCTGCCACATACACGAAGTCAATGAAACTTGCGATCTAAACGTTACCTAACTGCTTATGCTACTATGTTAGTAAAGTAAACTGTATGACCATTTGAAATATTGAACTTATCCTGATCAGTAAAGTTAATGTTTCTTATGCGCTCGTAAAGCAGTAATCCCTTTATTGAGAATTGATTTGAAAAGTCTATAACTAATTTGCAGGACAAACTTAGTAGGATAATTTCAGGCAATTTCATAAAGGGTTACTTGTATTTAATTAAACAATTTTCCCTATCGGAAAATTTTAATACGTAATGAACAACTGGCAAATTATATTCATAAATTCATGAATATTGAATATTAAATCCCTTTTGAGTTAATTATTCCCCGAGACATTAAACTCATGAGTCGTTGTTGTTACAGTATGGGATTCCAAGTCTTTAACAGTGTAAAAAGATCAGTATGCATGAAACAGCATTTCACCCCCCCTTTAAGAAACCTTTCTTATCAGTATTGAAAAAAGTTGCTTTTTCTATACAATAATTTTAGTGAATAGAAAGTTCAAAGTAGAATTTATTTGAAATATTTATTACATTATGAATGCATTTAATGTCACTTCTGATCAATTTAATGTGCTTTTTTAATAAAAAATATTCTTTCCAAAAATATCTTACTGACCCTAAACATTTGAAGTCATGCAAATCAAGTTTTTGTTTTGTTGTTGTTGCTGTTATTTTTTTTTTATATGGTACTCCATGGGACTTAAAATACCATAGTAGTTCTATGGTACAATATCAGTTTCCAAAAAAAACACAAAACATAGCAGCACAGTACATTTTTATATGTGCATGATTTACACAATGTGGTATGAAAGATTACTACATTTATTTTAACATAGATGTTACATGGTACTCATAAAATACAATAAAAAACATAATACTGGATACATACCTATTCATATGTTATGGTATTTACATCCTCTTAAGTACTTCAGAGGATGCTATTGTGCATAACCTTGGTACATGTCAAAAAACATGGTAAAACTATGTAGTAAATATATCAGCAATTATTTCATGTGTTTCTTGTATTGCACAACCTTTCTGTGACAGTCTTATCTATAGTAATTTTCTCAATTTAGAAGTTTCCCTTATATCAGACTGCTGTCAATTCTGCCTTTGAAATACAGAGGCTACAGAAGAATAATGGTTTAATATCAATTTTTCTGGGCACTATAGTCTATAATACTGGCTGGAATTTGTCCTGAGTAAGTGTTTACTGTGTAGAATTGTGATAAATGGATGGGTTTTAGCAGCTAGCGTGATCACACCGCTAATGCTTTCACCGTGAAGGGTGCTGTAGTGCAAATTGAGAGCTCTGAATGACAAAGATAGGCAAAAGAGGCTCTGTCCAACACCACAGATGACAGGGACTCTGTGTGACTGACAGTGGGTGAACATTTCTCCACCGCAAGGACTGCTGAACGCATGGCTAAATATGTACATGCAATACTTCCGCCTAATAATTAGACATCCTAATATGAAATTATTATCTATTCTTTGAAAACAGGCACATTGTTCCATTTAGCGGAAGCATTGTCAAGGGCTTTGTCATGAAAAATACCCCTTTGTGGCTTATTTGATACAACCGGGAAGTGGTTCGTCTAAGGTTCAGTTCTTTTGTGCAGCTCTCAGTTGTTTGTTTTACATGTTAAATCCATTAACAGCTTGCTAATAAAGCTTGTGTTTGAGAAGGCGCTCAAACTGATTTACATATCTGGTTTGCAGGAGACAAAAGAGCTTGTGGCCATTAAGAAGTTCAAGGACAGTGAAGGTAAAAGACTGCTACAACCAAATGCTTGCTTTTTCATCCATGTCATTTAATGGTTTGAGACTTTGAAATGAACTACAACACACTCATGGTTACCATGACACAGAGTATTTACATTATTTATTGCAGACTCCAAGGGCCTGTTTGGATAGTTTGGTATACACTTTACAGTTATTGAAGTTTCTATGTATCAAATATTTTGTACCTGAAGATTTTTATTTTATTTTAGCTTCTAGCAAACAGCATAAAATAATAAATCAACATTTATTGGATTAAAGGCACAATGTGTAATATTTTTGTATTAAAATGTTCAAAAACCACTAGAAAAATGTTATATTGTTGGCTTGTGAACTTACATTATCCCAAATGTTTCCAAGAATGTTTAAATCCAGAGAAATAAGCAATTTAAACCAGGATTGCTGGTCCGTCCATGTCTGTGCGTCACTTTCAATGACATCATACCTGCGTTACCCTCGATTTTCATGGAAACACCAAAGACGCTTTAATATATTATGTTTTATTAGACAGGTGAGCAACTGTTTGGATACATTCATTGACAGAAAACAAATCATTGTTATATAGCTCAACACAGTTAGCCTGACAAGCCAAACCCACATCAAGATGTTTGGCCTAGAAACTCACTATTGACAGGGCTCAATCCGAGGGGCGGGATAAACGGCTATCTTTCAAACTCCCTCTACATGGCGTACACACAATTGGATAGCGCTACAACCAACCAGAGCAAGGAAGGTGAAGCAGAGCTAGTTGAAACGCTGTATATGTTCGGCAAAACTCCGAACACATCTTCCCTTTTTAAGAATGACTTCAGTGCTGTTCTTCGTTCTTTTCTCAGAGAAAAGCTTAACTCCAAGTCTTCCAGAGTTGCAGTCCATGCTGATTCGAAAGACCCCCGTTCGCCAGTTCCTGTGTTTACTAGAAGCACGCAAACGCATCTCGGCCATCATTATGTTAAGCCCCACCAACTCTATACACGATGTGATTGGCCCGACCAGAGTTTGGCGTTTACATCTCAGAAGGGTATTGAGAGTCGCTAGACGACTTATTGTTTAATTCTCGTTTTTTTAATTTACCACAAGTTTTACCATGCCTAATATCGCTCTAACTTACTGCAGTGCGGCCTGCGGCATAATAAAAGTTCTCGAGCCATGTCTTGCGCTTGTCTCTCATTAGCAATCGCTCCAGGCTCGTTCCTGCTCCAACAGGTCTCAGCCCCACCCTGCTTCATACTACAGTAATGTTAACAAGTCTTTAATACATTAGCTCACATTAGAGTCACATACGATTCTTTTCCATCGGCTGTAGAGGTAGACAACAACTCCCATGATTCTGCGAAATCAAGCCGTCATTAAGCTATGCCTTTGCTTTTAATTGGCGACCTCTAGCGGCTAGGGATGTCAATTTTCACAAATTCCCATGATCGATCGTCGTTTAAATTAACGATCAATTAATCGATTCATCGTTAACCATAATACTGAAATTAGTAGAAATGCGTCTACAGCAGTGGCTTATAGCCGACAGCATGACAGTATGTGCAATGCTGCTCAAAACGCAGGTTCTTCACCAAATGAATAAGAAGGATTTTTTTATCTAATCAAAGGGCTATGGGATTGTAAAATTAGTCAATGTTATTTATAATTTAATTAAATTACTTATTTAATAACCAAATATAACCTGTAATACAACACAAACGCCGCCTCAGATCTGTTATTCAGAATGTGTGGATGCACTTCCAAGAACAACGCACTGAAAGTCAGCTAAACCCAATTAATTCAAAAGGATTCATTAAAATATTGTTTTCATCAATGTTACGTAATGTGATAGTCCCAATCATAGTTATTGTTAGTTGTGCGTTGCTGTTTGAACTGCGTGAGCTGAAGCGGATGCGCTGAATCAACACTAGTAAGTTACACTGAAGCTCTTTGTTAGCGCATTATTTAACTCAACAAAAAGCTTCCTATATGAGATTAATCAGATTGATATAAAGTTAGCAAAATATTACAAAGTGCGTTCTTTTTTTCACTAAAAGAAACGCATCCTATATGATTGATCACATATATAACGTTACAAAATGAATGTAATATTACAAATTACTTCTGCACAATCTGATGCGAATGCACAAGTGAACTTGAACTAGTTACATGCGCGAGTCAGAATGCGTGACTCATGTTATGCACGCACTCTTCCTGGATCAACGCAATGAAACACACAGCAAATAAACCCAAATACTTAACAATCACAATGTTTTATTACAATAGTGTTCTCTTTAATGTTGTGTAATATGACAGTCCCAATCATATTAGTTGTTCATTGCTGTTGGAGCTGCACGCTGAAGCTGATCACCGCCACGCTTTTACTACCGCTGGCCTCTAAGTAAGGGATAATGTACACCCAGCCGGTTGTTATCGCAGAATAAACCCCGACAGGTCTTGCATCACACTGAAGGGGTTTATTCTGCGATAAAAACCGGCTGGGTGTATATTATCCCGCTTATTACACGGCTACTAGTCTCAAATAAATAATTTTTAGACACAAAATATTGTCTCGAGATTAAATATTTTATTAGCTCTTACACAAAGCTTCCGCGAAGGAAAACAGTTTCAACCTGCTTTAAGCCTTCATCTCTTGCTGAAGATTTGCCATATGCCCTTGCTAAATGTTAAAATGAATGCTGAAAGGGTTCGTTCACCCAAAAATGAAACCAAGCCTATGATTTACTCACCCTCAAGTTATCATAGGTGTATATGACATTCTTCTTTCAGACAAATACAATCGGAGTTATATTTAAAAAGTCCAGGCTAACGTTAATCCCAGCAGTTGTTGTAGTTGCGTTTGAAGTCCATAAAAAATGCAGCTGTCCGTCAAATAACATGCTCCACATGACTCCGATGGGTTAATAGAGCCTTCTGATTCGAATCGATGCGTTTGTGTAAGAAAAATATCTATATTAAACGTTATAAAGGTAACCCGCCTTGAAGTCTTCTATTGTAACCCACGGCTGTTTAAGCCACAAGATGGCGCCAGCGTTAAGCATAGAAGTAGTACCGGTCAAGATAACTCGTAGTACCCGTATGAGCGGGTGTTACCTGGAAATAACATACCTCTGGAATGCGCGATTGACCAATCAGAATCAAGTATTTCACAGAGCCGTGTAATAATGTTAATTATTAACCAAATGCATCCCTATGAGATAAATCAGCCATAGATAGGCATGCACAAAATAAACACAATATTACAACTTACATGTGCACAAAACAAAAGGCTGCGAATGCACATGCAAACTTGCAGTCATGATGAAGGTGTAACTCCTGCTGTAAAATGGTCCCGAAAAGAACTCGGGCATGCTCGCTTCATTTTTCCTCCTTTTTCGCGGTTGAGCCACACGCACGCGCATGACCCTGCTTAATCGATGATCGATAAGTCTTATCGATCAAATGTCTTATCGACAATTATTTGATCATCGATTAATCGTTGACATCCCTATTAGCGGCAAAAATTACATATTGTGCCTTTAAAAAAACTATTTAAAAAAACTGTTGATAACAGAGATCAATTGTTGATCCGTCAAAGAAATGGCATGACATTGTCTTCCCATCATGCTGTAGAAAGGATTCAGATGATGTCATCATTATAAGGGGGGGATAGAGATATTTGCTACTTTCATGCTAGGTTAATTTAATGATAGATAGTTTATCTAACATATCTAGTTTTCACAACAAAAAGACCTGAGATTTGCACCTATTATACTTTAAAAAGGTAATGGCACACCAAAGTGTTCCCTATTTGTGAGAAGTGCCTTTTATAACTCAACCTCCCTTTGAGAGCTCTATAGCTCATTTATTTTACTCTAGAAAACACAAGCCCCCTCTCAATCTTGCCTAACCCCCTTGTGTGTTCCCGCAGAGAATGAGGAAGTTAAAGAGACGACGTTACGAGAGCTCAAGATGCTCCGTACGCTGAAGCAAGACAACATTGTAGAACTGAAAGAGGCTTTTCGACGACGGGGGAAACTCTATCTAGTGTTTGAATATGTGGAGAAGGTCAGCTAAAAACTTTTTTTACATTCATTTGTATTGGTCTGAATTGTTGTTCAAATGGCATGACGTTGATTATGAGTTGTTTCAAATAGTGTTTTGCTGTATATTTCAGAATATGCTTGAGTTGTTGGAGGAATTGCCCAATGGTGCGCTACCTGATAAAGTACGAAGTTACATCTTTCAGCTGATCAAAGCTATTCACTGGTGCCACAAGAATGAGATCGTTCACAGGGGTATGAAAATCTCGGTATTTCTTTATAGATCATATTTTAAAGCAGCACCAGGTAACTTTTCAACCTTCATAATATATTTTCAAGACTCTTGTGATGATACATCGACTTACAATAGGTTGAATGACACGTCTGCCATAGCTTGATGGGGTCTGTATCGTTTTTAATCGTACTTTTAAACTTTAATCGTACTTTCGGGTAGTAACCCAAGAACAAAAAGAACTACAAAATTCGACTGCTTTACAGCATATACGTCACTTCCACCAACACCCACATTTCCTTAAATTCGGACGTGCAAGCCCAACTTTGTTGGACAATATAGTCATGTCCGAAGCAGCACAAACAAATAAGAAAGAAAAGGTTTTGTTGGAGGAAAGCAATAAGAGGAAACAAAAAAGTGATCGGATTAAAGGCAGGACGAGGATCAACATTGGACCAGCGTTTGCTCGTCGGCGTGAGCTGAAGGAGGCGTGACCGACCGATGCTGTCATGCTTGTTACGGTGAGCTACCACTCAAACATTGAATTGAAGTATCATATAGATTCTGTAAAACGGTAACCAATAGACTACTATAATGACGCTGGCTTGTAAACGTGAGCATCGCGATTATTTGGCTTTGAAAAAAATAAAACCCATGAAATTATATTTATATGACATGCTGAAACATATGCCACTGACTGTAACGTTACCTGGGATGAAGACATTTCACACGCGACGCCAGAAGAACACCTGCATGTGAACTCCTCCTGCAGTGTTCAGGGGAACTGTTAGTGCTGCACCAACCCGCGGGGACGCTTTTATGAAGTTATTTGGCCCGCCCCGCACCCGCGACCATTAAATAGACATACGGGGTCCGCGGGTTATGAGATGACCCGTGCATTACTAGTTCAGGGCTATCAGGGTTGCCATGTCAACAAATGCACGGGCGACAGCATCCCCTGTTGTAGGATGACAGCTTACGACAGTAGTTGAGGACATTATTTTTTCCCAACTGTAGGGGGACCCCGAGAGCAAAAGTTACCAAGTGCTGCTTTAATCCATATGAATCGAGTGGTTTAGTCCAAATTTTCTGTAGACACATGATAGCTGTATATTATGAACAGAATGAATATAGGCTTTTATTCACATTCAAACATTCATCAGCAAACATAAACAGAAGCTCAAGAAAACAGACTTTTCCTTTTTGGGTAAACTATTTCTTTAGATAGATATATAGATAGATAGATAGATATATAGATAGATAGATAGATAGATAGATAGATAGATAGATAGATAGATAGATAGATAGATAGATAGATAGATAGATAGATAGATAGATAGATAGATAGATAGATAGATAGATAGATAGATAGATAGATAGATAGATAGATTGATTGATTTTGTTATTATCAACATTTCTTATTTATTGCTGGTGTAATTTTTGTGTAGTCATGAACACAAATTGAGCTCACTAAGAAAATATCCATCCTTTCATCTAATCTGCAGATATCAAGCCTGAAAATCTCCTCATCAGCTCCAATGATATCCTGAAGCTGTGTGATTTTGGTGAGCAGAGGCTTTCACTCGTCTGATTCAGGACCCGCCACCCCCATATTCACACTGATCTCTCTCGCTGAATGCTTGGTCTCCTTTCCAGGCGTCATGAGTACTGCGTGACGTCTGAAAACAAAACAAAAAAAGATCTGAAGTCGGATTTGAGTGGAAGGGAATGAAACAGATTTTGTCTAAATCAGGATTTAGTGGCAGAGCTTATTCTGTGTAATGCTAAATTTAAGTTGATTTTGGGTCATTGCAGATATATGAGTTTATAAACTGAAATGGAAGATGACTGAAATATTCACCCGTATCACAGAAGAAAACGTTGTTAGCAGTGCTGGCGAGTAACTTTCTCAAAGTTGCAACTCTTTTTCAGTTTTCATTAGTATGGCAGTCGTCTAGCTGTCATAAATATTTTTTAAAGTGTAGTTTAGTGCAGTGTTGTACGACAAAACCCAACATCGCTATTTTTAATCCTTGCACCTTATACCAGCAATACACAAAATATAACTATTTATGTTTATATTATAGCCTTTTGAATATATATATTTTTTGTAATTTGTTTTATGCTTGATAATACTGATCTGGTTTGGCAAAAAAAAAACAATTAGGCATACATCTTATCAATTACAATTATATCATTTTAATTTATCTTGTGTACAAATATGTTTAGGTAATGTGTATACACAATTAAAATTAATTAATATATTAATATAAATTAACAATATAATATATATTATAAATAAAATAACACCCAAATAATTGTATGAATTATAAAATAATGATGATATAAATATAGAAATAAACATTTATATAATTGTATAAATTAATAATATAGAAACGCATTACATATAAATACATTTTATAATAATTATACATTTAGTTATATATTTTGTATATTAACAATATCATCTCCTTAAATTACTTTGAACTTGTCTAATGTAACATTGTGGCTGTTGTAAAGAGCGCACAAAAGGAGTACAAACAAAACATAGTTTTTATTCTAATTCACATGGAAAATTCAGTGGAAGGGAGAAATAACAACTACATAACATTGACTGGGAAGTAATATCGGACAAAGGAACTGATGTAATTAAGGGGATATATAGCAGGGAGATGATTAACTAGAATAAAAACAGGTGTGACTATAATTAAGAACCATAGGAACTAATGATAGCAAAGAAACAAAGGGAACATAATGAACACAAAACCAGAGCATACATGTGACACCGTATAGCTTCAATATATTTAGATACTCTTTGATTTTTTTTAAATTAACTTTTATTTTTTCTTTATAAAAATATAACGTTTACTTTATAATTAAAATTAAGTAACTTGTAGCTTGATAATCGGCTTCAAAGTAGCTTCCCCAACACTGGTTGGTAGTATTGTGAATCTAGATACAATCAAAACATAGGCTGTCGTCCCAGCACCTGATAAACCACATATTGTACTTCCCAGCCTCCATGTTCCGCTCCTGATGGAATGTATATTCACTCAGGGTTAAATTTTGCCTCCACAGTGAATGCCACGGAAATTGAGAATGACTCACACCACAGGCTTCTCTCTAAGACTTTTATTTTTAGAGGGAAGAACATGGCAAGATTAATTAAGATCTCTGAATGTTGTGCACAGTCTTGCTCATACCAGACACCTTTTTTCCCTTTCCTCTCTCCCTACGTCTGTCTATCCGGGCTGGTCACTCCCTAGGCTTTGCCCGCAATCTCTCTGAAGGCAGCGATGCTAACTACACTGAGTATGTGGCGACCAGGTGGTACCGCTCACCTGAACTGCTCCTGGGGTAAGTCCTGATATATGTACTCCCTGCTCTATTTTTCAAGCTGATTTCTAGTATACCCTGTTTCCAGAGCCATAGCTGAAATTGTTTTCTCTATGAAGCCAAAAGGCATGAAAAATCGAATCCCCCTCAAACACAAGCGCTAATATGCATCGAGGGCACATCCTTTTTAAAAATTTCGATTTGATACATCCATTAGATGTGACATCAGGAGTGAGGTGCATGATTATTTGTCCTTGTCTTCATTGAAGCGTTATTTTCTAGTGTGTGCCACTAGACTAGATGAATGCAGTGGAACATTTTTTGAAACTCTCACCATTTAAAGTCCACCCACACAAATATTCTCTCCCTCCCTCTTGCTGTGTGTTAGTGCAAAGATTTGTGTCTCAGTGTTATGTCTATCTATCTGCCTCTGTCTTTGCTTGCATTTCTCCTCATCCCTCTTTCATTATTAACGGTGCCATTGTTCAAACTTAGAGTTAGGAATCTGAACAAAACCTTAACCCTAAGCATGACACTTTGGTGTGTAAATCTCCCTGCACCGTTTATGCTACATACATGAATGTGCTACTTTGAAAAGTATTACTATTACTTTTCTAAGCAGTCGGATTTATGATTTTTGCACTTCAGATTATAAAACTTAAAAAAAAAACTAAGGCCAAAGGCCTGTTCACACCAAGGACAATATCGATAAAGATCTAGTTTTAAAAATCAATCTAAATGTCAAAGAATAGCAGAGCCCTCACCACAACTATAATAGCCAATCAGAATCCGTGCTGTAAAGAGCTCAAGCATTTCAATTAGCAGAAAACATAACTGCAGCACGTGCTTATAATAAGCAGACCAATGTTGTAATATAACAGTGGGCACTGTTATAGTTATCTTTAAGGTTATCATTATCTGTTTAGTAGCCATTATATTTTCACTTATGAAACAGAACTTTTTCAAATCTTAAGTCAAGAATTTTTTTACATTCATCTAATACAGCACCTCCTGAGAACATTATAGTGACTTGGGCCAGTAAGCAGTCAGCTGGAACACTCTCTAGCAACAGAAGTCTTTAGCAATCACAAAGCAATATTCTACAAAACCCTCTTGGAACATGTTATCATCTGCATAGCAACACCCTAGAAACTTACCAGAACACCAAACAACCACCTAGCATCACCCTAGAAACTGCTCTGAACACCATAAACCTCTGAATCACACAAAGCAACTCTACAGAAACCACCCTGAACACTGTAGCAGTGCCACAGAAACCACTCTAAACACCTTAGTAACCACAAAACAACAGGCTAAACATCCTCTAAACATCAAAGCAACCAAATAGCAACACCCTATAGAAACCACCTAAAACACCCTAGCAAAACCTTAAAACAACCCTGTGAACATTTTTAGAAGATACTATACAATATCTTCAAAATACAGTAGTCTTCATATTTATAACCAATTGTCACCTTAAAAACAGTGCTTTGTGTGGTGGTGACAGGAACAAGCAATTCTCCTACATATAGAAATATATGGTTGGCGTTTTAATTCAATCTTTATTTTATTAGTTTATCAAATAATTATGTTAACTCAACTAATTTAATGTAGAATAGCTTGATTTACTAATTAGCCTACTAATTAAATAATGTCAACTTAGTAAATGTATTGATTAGGGCTGCCCCGACAAAAGATTTTTCTAGTGGTCTAGTCATTTGTTTAAGCAATTAGTAGAGTAATCGCACATGTATATTAGGCTAATTTAATTAGTCTACTGAAATATATACTGGGTGCATGGAAGCGGCGGGCACACATAAAGCTTGTGCAAAGCACCGGCAAAAAATTAATGATTATAAATGTGTCGGAAAAAATAACAAGAAAACATTTTATCTGTTTATTATTAAACTAGTATTTTCTGAGTCAGTGTCGGCTGCAAAGATGAATTTGACAATGCCGCCTCTCCACAGTATAAGCCTAGTGGACGCGCCTTTAGAGAGAATTGCACTTTTCATACTGATTATATATCCAGAGAATATTTGTTTTCGATTTGAATTTGTTAATTTAAAAGACATTTCAAGCTTTTTATAGGCTAGATATATTTCTCATAAATATATGCTTGGCAAGAAGCCTGATACGCTTAGTTACGGTTCATTTATGAAATGCGCTGCTTTTGGACGAAAGAAAGCGTGCGTCATGTTTTAAGCACAACTATTTGTTGTTTGTTGCAGCTTCTACACTCTACACAAAATCTTGGATATATGCCTAATAATAGCGCATATTTATTTAGGTTAACATTAAAGCAAGCGGCCAAGACAGACGGATTAATGCTCTTCATGCTTAACAAATCACTATTGTGACGCCTCTTGACTCTAGCAACACCCTATAGAATCCAGAGAACCTTAGAAACCACCTAGCAACATCCTAGAAATTACCCTTAACACCTTAGCAACACCCTAGAAACCACCCTAGCGACATCCTCAGAAATCACTTAGAACATCTTAGCAACCACAAAGGATCATGCTAAAAACCCTCTAAATGCCATTACAACTGCATAGAAACACTCTAGCAACCGCATTCATTGCCCAATAGTCTAGTGACAGCAGCTTTTTCAGGAGCACATTTTTGTTATGTTTTGTGTCTGTCTATGAAAGACAAATATAATCTAACTATTTTACTAATAAAGCTGTTTAAACAGCTTGAATAGTCAGATTACATGTATTTCAACTAAAAATGATTGATAAGGAAATGGAAAACTCAAATGAAGGTCAATAATTGACTTATATTTGTCTTCTTGGCTTTCGCAGAGCTCCATATGGGAAGGCGGTGGACATGTGGTCGGTGGGGTGTATTTTGGGAGAACTTAGTGATGGGCAGCCCCTGTTTCCAGGCGAGAGTGAAATCGACCAGCTCTTCACTATTCAGAAGGTGTTGGGCCCTTTACCACCAGAGCAGATGAAGCTGTTCTACACCAACCCTCGTTTTGCCGGACTAAGAGTAAGAACCTGCCTTCTGATTCACTCCTCTGTCCTGTTCTGTGCTTTCCTCTTCTCGCCTCTTCTCTTCTCTCCTTTCCAATGGCATGGATCCCAGCATTCTGAATAAGTGGCTGCCTATGACTCATGTATCGCTATGTGCCAGTGTGAAACACAACTGGCTTTGCCTTGACAAGACTGATCACAGTACATAATATTCACACACATGCACATAGACTCACACATACAGAACATAGCCTCAAAAAGTATTTGGATACTTTTGGACACTCAAGTCACAATTTAAAATATGTTTTTTACCATAGGTGGCATCTGCATGAATGATCCTAGACTTTTCATATTTTCAATTCATTTTCATTTATTTTGCGATAATGACTGGCTGATTATACACTGAAAAAAAAATTTTTTTTACTGCTTGTTCAAATTGCTTGGTAAAAATAAGCTAAAGCAACACAATTGCTATACATTTTGTCCTAACTTAATTTGATTGTGTTCAATCCACTTATATATAACTCAAATTGAAGTTTACTTAATCCGTTTGTGTTGCATTAATTGAAACTGGGTTAATGCAACTAAAGCTTGTTAGTTCCCAGCATGCTTTGCATATGGCTAAATAAAGAGTTTTTATATGCAAAAGTGTTTTTTATGTATTTTTGAGCAAGATGAGAAAGGGGGAGACTTGATTGTGTTTAATAGAGTTTAATATTCGATTATGTTGGAATTATTAGAATAATTTAAATTACAGTGTGTTACCATTCTAGAGAAGAGTGAAGTATTTTCTTAGGCTATGGACTAAAACGACTAATGTCATAATGGCTTTGCTGAAGGAGCTTTTAATGCTTAGCTTTTAAAATGCTAATGTGTGCTATTGCTAGCTAAAAGTTTGTCAACTAGCTAGTGCAGTATTATAATTGAGCTGTGTAATATTAAAGTATATGAAATTGAAGTGGATAAATGAATATATGAATTTGAATGTCGGAATCATGTCAGGAAGCCATATAATAATTATAATTCCATGATGTTGAAGTTACATGAACAAATTATGTTTGCTTAACTTAATTGATTCGTGTGAGATCGATGTACACAATTAAATCATGAAAATCCAACACACTTTTTTCAGTGTACTTATCTAGCTAATTACACTGCTGCTTATCAAATCAATAGATTAATATGATTTTTTTTTTATCTTAATTGTAGATTAGCTTCATGATAAGATATCTAGTCAATTAAAAAGCCAGCCAATAATTGGTTTGTTGAAAAGCCATGTATTTAAAGGTAATACTCATAGACCGTAAAAAAATATGGACGACTCGACATCATCCGTTTCCGCTTGCCATATTTGAAGCTTTCAGGCGGGGGTGCACAGCGCTGACATCTTGGGACCGAGTCTGCGCAGTAGCAATTTCGGGACCGGAGTTGCGCAGTAGAGCGCAGGAAGTAGAGCAGGAAGGACAGCTGCGATATCAAAAGCCCGCCCACACTCTCGCAAATGCAGAACAATTAATTATGTTGGTGTGAAATAAACAAAGCTAAAGCTCCAATCTGCTCCCAAAAATTCAGAAAAAAGTCCGTTAGTGCCTCAGTGACAACTTCACTCAGAGAAGACGGAAGTCTCAGCTGTCAATCATGACGTCACACCCCCTGTTTTTAAAGCGTCAGATAACTAACTAAAACTAAACTTATTTTAAAAACGAACACTTGAAATGAAATCATCGTGATGATAACTGCCTTCAGTGACATAAACTAACTTTGGGGAAAAAATATTTGAAGTGTAATTTTATTATTTAGTTTGCCTCGCGTCCATTAGAAAACACAGAGGGGGGGGCTATACTGGGACCGGTCACCGGGGGGCGATCGAGGCGCGAAAGCTTCAGTATCTGAGAGGGAGACTGCAGGCTTGGTAATACTTTATTTTGATGGTCCACTTTAGACCACCTGCTAGCTAAGCTATAAGTAACTTTGCAACCACATGTCAACTACCTTTCAATAGAGTATTAGTTGACTGTCTTCTTAATATCTGCTAAGACTTTATTTTGATGCTCCCCCAACAGCATTCTACTTTCTATAAGTAACTTTGCGACTACATGTCAACTTATTCTACCAACCTGAACCCATACACCGTTAACCTAAAAGTCTACTACAGTCTACTAATAGTTGACATGCAGTTGCAAAGATACTTATAGTTAGAAGAATTTCACCTCTTAATGCATTTAACCAAAGTATTCCATATTCATAATGAATTCTTCTGCTCTATTCTTTAGTCCCTCCTCTGTCTGTATTTAACTATGTAAGTATATGTTTTTGTGACAGTTTCCTTCTGTAAGTCATCCTCAGACGCTCGATCGAAGGTACCTGGGCATCATCAACGGACTCATGTTAGATTTAATGAAGGTAAAGCAGTCTGTAACACTCACCAGAGATCATTTCCACTTTCAAATCCCGACAGTAGTGATATATTTGGTGTTGATTTATATTAAAATTAACTGCAGATGTCATATTACCCCCAAGTGCAAAGTGTTATTAAAGACTGAATTTGAATGAGTTTTATTGTTCTACTGTGGCATGACTCTCTTCATTCTTTCACTGTATCAGAACCTGCTGTGCCTGAACCCCACTGAACGCTTTCTGACAGAACAGTGTCTGAATCACCCAGTGTTTCAAGGTCTGAGAGGGCCGGAGCGGCCAGCTCCCCCATCACCCACCCCACCTCGCTCCTCGAAGAGAAAACCATACCACGGAGACAACACCATACCCAGTCGGTCAGTAATTGCTACTTCTATACTAGGTTAAAGTTGACGTCTGATTTCCGTGCAATTAGTTGAAGCAAATAAAATGTTCTAAATAATGATTGTTTCATAACATGTTTCCCAAGTAAGATAGACAGAAAGACCTACCTCCCAATGTATGACCAACTAATTTAAAAATCACCCCAGGATGCACGTCTAGATTTTGGCTGAAAAAATGTCCAGAATATAAACATTTCATGTTTATCCCTATAGGAGCCACGGCAGTAAGAGTTCAGGTCACCGGCGCGCTAACAGCAAGGACTGCTCGTCGCTACCGCGCCACGAGGACCTCCACCGGAGCAACGACAGCTTCCTGAATGGCAGCAACATGCCAACCTCATCCACCCTGAGTCCCACGCTACACCCCAAGAGCTACCAGGCCCAGACACTGAGCCGCTCAGCCTCTTCAAGCAAAGATCTGGCCAACAACAACCTTCCGCACCTCCTCAGCCCTAAAGACTCAAAGGGAAAGACTGAATTTGATTTCAACCTGGGGCCTAAAGTTGGAGGTGCCAGTGTGGGAGGGGACACCTCTACGGGCAAGTACCTCAAGTCGTCCAAACCAGGCCGCCACTCATCCTTCCTTGAAGGGAAGACCAGCACGCTGCAGTCTGGGGACAAGCACAGTCGCCATAACTACATGGAATCCTCCCACGGATCCATGCCTTCCACGTCCTCCTCTAAAAGCTCATCGTCCTTCCTCAGCCTTTCCAAGAGTCACGGGGCGCTGAATGACGCCAAGTCCGTGAACAATCTCGCAGAGACACGACTGCACCTGGACGATCCCATGGTGGGATCAGGTTCAGGCTCCCGCTACTTCCCATCCAGCTGTCTAGATCTAAACGCGGCTCCCGGTAGCCCCAGAGGTGAACGGCACGCTGGGTCGGAGCGGCAGGGCCACAGCCCCAGCGGCAGAGGGAACACGCGTCTAGAAGGGGGCACTCTAGACTCGCGACGTTCTTCAGGACGGAAAAAGACGCCGGATGAACCGAAGGCTTCTGACACTCTGGACCCAAGCAGGGCCATAGGAGCAGGGGGGCATGCTCACAATCTGCCCTCCCCACATGAATCCTATCCTTACGGTCTCGGCTACACCAGCCCGTTCTCATCGCAGCAGCGACCTCATCGCCACTCCATGTACGTGCGGAGAGAGAGACACCGGCCGCACGGCCAGGAGACGAATTTGGTGGTTGGGCAGGGAGTGCCAACACGTGCCAGCAGCCTACAGCTTCTCTCGCCACAGCTCCAGCATCGCACACTCCCACGCCACAACACCAGTTCCTCCCGAGAAGAGCTCACACAAGATCTGAGCAGGGTCAGTGACCTGCTCTCATTGTATTGCTGTGTCCTGCGGTCTATTAGGTGTTGATCTCACTAAAATGCTAATCTCCCTGTGATCAGCATTTCAGGGTACTCTCTTATCTATGTATCCATCTTTGTCTGAATATTACTTTTTGAATTTTCTCTACCGTTCAAAATAATACAAACAGGGCTTGTTCACCGTAATAATTTCATGAGATTCTATTGTGATGTGTTTGCTTGTGTGTATGTTATCTAGTTGCTGCATCCTGCATTCATGCATTTTGTTTCGTTTTATCTGATTATTACACGCACACTCCCAGTGTCTCCCAGTGTCTGCTTATTTTGCTGTGTGTTTATGTCTGCAGAATGACCAGTCTCCCAAAGAGAAGCCTCATTCTCGCCCCCCGATTAAAGATTCTACGAGGGACAACACAGCTTCCTTCCACTCACAACGCCCAAAAAACGAGGTCCGAGTTCTCAACAGGACCCTCAGAGCGCGTCCATTCACAGTTGCTATTGTTTATCATGCCTCTGCTTATCTTTGTTTTTGTTTTGTTTTTTTAATGCATTGATCATAAAAGCAAATCACATTTAGCTTTCAGACCGTTGATATGGATGTTTTGTAAATGTTCATGTCACAACATTAACTGCTAGCTCATGTCTTCAGCATTAAATATCTAGGTCCTCAATTAAAGGGGCAGTTCACACAAAAACAATTTTGTTATTATTTACGCATCATCATGTTGTTCTAAATTTGACTTTCTTTTTTCTGTGAATTAAATTTTCAGGACTATTCTCCATACTCTTTCCATGCAATTACATTGTAGCGTCCTTTCAAGCTTCAGAAAGGACACAAAATAAAAAAAGTGATCTATACGACATATATACGGCATATTTTCTATGCCTTACAATAGTGGAATAAACTGAAATTCCAAAGTCAAAAGTCTTTTCTTCTGTGTTCCATTGGAGAAAGAAAGTCACATGGGTTTAGAATGATATGAAGGTGAGTAAATAATGACAGAAATTTCATTTTTGAGTGAACTATCCATTTAACCTCTGTTTCTTCTCTTCCTTAACCATTCCTTTTTTCCCCAAGCAAATATTCAGTTACAGTTAAACAGTATGCACAGAAAATTGTAGGAACTACAGTCTCATACTGTCCTGTAGTGTGACCATCCTCTTGTAACTCAGGCTGGAATGTACCATGACACTCATATGGAGGATGGAACCTCGTCCAAGGAGAACAGAATCATCTACAGTGACTCGATGCCTCGTCGAGTGGGAAGCTTTTACAGAGGTACCCTAAAAAAAACTCATGATGATTCTAAAGTTATTTTTTTAATCTGTGCACTTTGATCATTCATAAAATACCATGCATGACTAACTGTTCCCTGTTGAAAAGCTTATGTTGGGATTTTGGCATGGGATTCTGGTGTGCTGGTTTGTTCCTAAATATTTTTTTTTCTTTTTAAATTTGCATGTTAACCATTGTTTAAAGGTTTGGGGTCAGTATAAATATTTTTTTAATGTTTTATCCTCACTGAGGCTGCATATATTAGCTATACAGGTCCTTCTCAAAAAAATGGCATATTGTGATTAAGTTCATTATTTTCCATAATGTAATGATAAAAATTAAACTTTCATATATTTTAGATTCATTGCACACCAACTGAAATATTTCAGGTCTTTTATTGTTTTAATACTGATGATTTTGGCATACAGCTCATAAAAAACCCAAATTCCTATCTCAAAAAATTAGCATATTTAATCCGACCAATAAAAGAAAAGTGTTTTTAATACAAAAAAAGTAAACCTTCAAATAATTATGTTCAGTTATGCACTCAATACTTGGTCAGGAATCCTTGTGCAGAAATGACTGCTTCAATGCGGCGTGGCATGGAGGCGATCAGCCTGTGGCACTGCTGAGGTGTTATGGAGGCCCAGGATGCTTCGATAGCGGCCTTAAGCTCATCCAGAGTGTTGGGTCTTGCGTCTCTCAACTTTCTCTTCACAATATCCCACAGATTCTCTATGGGGTTCAGGTCAGGAGAGTTGGCAGGCCAATTGAGCACAGTAATACCATGGTCCGTAAACCATTTACCAGTGGTTTTGGCTCTGTGAGCAGGTGCCAGGTCGTGCTGAAAAACAAATTCTTCATCTCCATAAAGCTTTTCAGCAGATGGAAGCCTGAAGTGCTCCAAAATCTCCTGATAGCTAGCTGCATTGACCCTGCCCTTGATAAAACACACTGGACCAACACCAGCAGCTGACATGGCACCCCAGACCATCACTGACTGTGGGTACTTGACACTGGACTTCAGGCATTTTGGCGTTTCCTTCTCCCCAGTCTTCCTCCAGACTCTGGCACCTTGATTTACGAATGACATGCAAAATTTGCTTTCATCCGAAAAAAGTACTTTGGACCACTGAGCAACAGTCCAGTGCTGCTTCTCTGTAGCCCAAAGTGGCTTGACCTGGGGAATGCGGCACCTGTAGCCCATTTCCTGCACACACCTGTGCACGGTGGCTCTGGATGTTTCTACTCCAGACTCAGTCCACTGCTTCCGCAGGTTCCCCAAGGTCTGGAATCGGTCGTTCTCCACAATCTTCCTCAGGGTCCGGTCACCTCTTCTCGTTGTGCAGCGTTTTCCCCCACACTTTTTCCTTCCCACAGACTTCCCACTGAGGTGCCTTGATACAGCACTCTGGGAACAGGCTATTCGTTCAGAAATTTCTTTCTGTGTTACCCTCTCGCTTTAGGGTTTCAATGATGGCCTTCTGGACAGGGTCGGGTCGGCAGTCTTACCCATGATTGCGGTTTTGAGTAATGAACCAGGCTGGGAGTTTTTAAAAGCCTCAGGAATATTTTGCAGGTGTTTAGAGTTAATTAGTTGATTCAGATGATTAGGTTAATAGCTCGTTTAGAGAACCTTTTCATGATATGCCAATTTTTTGAGATAGGACTCTTGGGTTTTCATGAGCTGTATGCCAAAATCATCAGTATTAAAACAATAAAAGACCTGAAATATTTCAGTTGGTGTGCAATGAATCAAACATATATTAAAGTTTAATTTTTATCATTACATTACGGAAAATAATGAACTTTATCACAATATGCTAATTTTTTTTAGAAGGACCTGTATATTTGCTAAATATTATTACTATTTAAAATAACTTTTAAAATTATAAATACATTTTTTTGTATATTTTAAAATGTAATTTATTCCTGTGACAGCAAAGCTGAATTCTCAGCATCATTTCTTCAGTCTTCAGTGTCACATGATCCTTCAGAAATCATTCTAATATGATGATTTGGTGCTCCAAACATTTCTTATATTATTAATGTTGAAAGAACAGCATTTTGATCAAATTAATTAGCCTAGAAATCAAGACGCTCCCTGGCGTGGGGGAGTGTTGTCTAGCAACTCTCGAAACACTTCTGAGCTGTAAAAACCGAACTCTGGTCAGGCCAATCACATCGTGGATAGAGTCGGTGGGCGGGGCTTAACATAATGACGGCAGAGTTGCTTGCTTCTTGTAAACACAGAAACTGGAGAACGGCCGTCTTTCGAATCAGCTTTGGTCATGACTCTGGAAGACTTAGAGTTAAGCTTTTCTTTGGGAAAAGAACAAAGAACGGCACTGAAGTCATTCTTAAGAAGGGAAGATGTGTTCGGAGTTTTGCCGACCGGATACAGCAAAAGTTGAATTATCAATTAGCTCCGCTTCATGTTGCTCTAGTTGGTTGTAGCGCTATACTATCGCGTGCAGAGGAAGTTTGAAAGACGACCGTTTATCCCGCTCCTCGGATTGAGCCCTGTCAATGGTGTCTCCAGACCAAACATCTTGATATGGGTCTGGCTTGTTAGGCTACAAATGAGTGTCTTTCTGAATGAAAAGTATTAATTAATGTTTTTATTTTAAATCTTACCCACCCCAAACTTTTGAATGGTAGGGTATGTATTGTATGTATTTATTTATTGTGGGATAATAATATTGGAGTAAATCTTTGATTCTAGGTTTTATTTGTTCTGTCCTTTTGTGCAGTTCCCTCTCCTCGACCTGACAACTCATTCCATGAAAGCACCGGGCAGAGCAGGGTGCCAGCGGTGGCGGCAGAAAGCACAGCCATGACAAACCACCCTAAACGTCAGACCAATTTCGACCCCTGGTGAGCACACACGCTTGTTGAGGCAGCACACCCTCGATCTGGACAAATAAATCATTCTGTGTCCGTGTACATTCATCGTAGGATAAAGGCTTTGATAAGCTACAAGTGACAACGTGAAATGTGGCTTTAAATGAAAAACTAGAAAATCTAGGTAAAAATAAGTAGTGTACTTGATGGTTTTGAGATGTCTGGCAACAGTGGGTGCTGAAAATAATAAAGCATTTCCATTTGTTTTCTCTCTAAATTTGACAAACCTGATTATAGGCAGAAATGTATTTTAATTTAAGTGTTTTCTTTTATTGATTTGCTTTCATAATCCATTTTTCAGATAATGACAGTTCGTTTCTTATGGAATAGAGTTATTAGAATGTCTGCTTTATTTCACCAACATTAACCAAAAATGTTTACTGATTTTTTATTAAAAAACAAAACAAACACAAAATCAGGATTTTCATTGCTGTATTACAATCAGTGTTGGTGAAAATTACTTTTAAAAAAAGTAATGCATTACAATATTGCGTTACTCCCTTAAAAAGTTACTTTTTCTCACCTTGGTTTAAAAAAAATATAATAATAACACAAAAAGTTACATTTTGGGGGAAATTAACCTTTCACACCAAAATTGAAATAATAAGCCTCAGGCTGAAGGAAATTCAAATTTAAATGTGTACAGTAGTGGGTGCAGCTCGAAATAAACCTTTCAGCTGTGCTGCCATTCTGGATAATAGAAGAATAGGATGCAGGAGGGGAAAAAACACAAGTCATTTTTGCTTATGGTTTAACTGAATCATCAAATCAAGGTCAGCAGCAAGACATTGGTCAATAAAATGGGAATAAATTATAAATGGGCATAACATATTTGTTTTATTTAATTAACTTGCACAGTGTTATGATTTTGCATTTGACTGATTTTATTCTTTTTGAGGAAATTACAATAACCCTCATGTTTACACACAACATTAGGACAAGAGAGCTGTCAATAAAGTAACTCAGACATTTTGTTGTAAATTTTAAAAGTAATGCGTTACTTTATTAATTACTTGAAAAAAAAATCTGTTTACGTAACTCAAGTTGTACGTTACCTTCCAACACAAGAATACAATTTTAACAGGAAATGTGTTTTATTGTATTATTTATATTATATTTTATGTTTTTGAAGTAAACCAGATTTCTTTGCTTTTTTGTGAGATTCAACTTTTAACAATTTCATTTATAGGAATAATTCAGAGGCCATGGTCATGAACCCACCAGAGGTCCCTAAACAAAAAGAAAAGCAAGGTTTCTTTCGAGCCATAAAGAAAAAAAAGAAGAAGTCGCAGCCGGTAAGAATGTCCTATTGATTCATTAGGTTTCACTTTTTTCAACTGTCAAAAATGCTATCAAATGCAGTAAGGAGATAGTAATGCTTTAGCCAGGAGACCTTTTCTGTGTGTGTATTTTTTATTATTATACCACATTTATGTATGTATGTATATGTGTTGCTTAGCTGCTGTGTTTGTGTATGTCTGTCTGCTAGTCATTAAACTTAAATGATGTATTTTATACACAAGGTGGTAGTCTAGGATAGAAGAATATAGTACCGTCTCTCTTTATGGCTAAAATTGATAGATGAGCTTTCCCCTTCAGTCTCAATCAGCATGTAGGTGACAAGTGCGAGAAGTTAGGTGAAGTGGGAGTATCATTCCAGAAAAGGAGGCCGTCCACTTATTCCATTGTCCAATTAATGCCCAACAGAGACTCTCAGTGCAGTTCAGTGTCTTCTGTAGCATTTCCCCATAATAGCCATATGGAGACCATTACAGACCCGAGCAGCATGTGTGTGGCAGAATCTGCCTCTACTGTGCTCTGTCCACAAATATTGAGCCAGAGGACCGTATGTTCATCTGCTGTATTCTACAACAAAAGATGTTTGCTGTTAATAGAATGAGCCACTGGGGTTTTGTGCGTCTTATATTGCAGACGGACGGCAACGCGGGAAGGAACCCGAGCATCAAGAAAAGCCTATTCCCCCTCTTTAACTCAAAGAATAGCTTAAAGCATAACTCTTCTGTCAAAGTGCTCCCTGTTGTCCCGCAGCCCATGGTATTGCTCGCATAAAACCGCGCCGCTCTACCAAATAAACACATCTCCATTGCATGTCATGCTAAATGTTGTACAACCCCAAATTAAGAAAAGTTGGGGATAAAATCAAGAATCTGATTTAGTTCATTCTCTTTAACTGAAAAAAAGTGCAAAGAAAAGATTTTCACTCACCAACAAGTATGTTTTGTAAATATAAGCAAATTTAGATTTTGATGGCTGCAAAACACTCCCAAAAAGTTGTGACAGGCATGTTTACCACTGTCACATCACCTTTCCTTTCAATTACACTTTTTAAATGTTTGGGAATTGAGGATACTAATTGTTACAGTTTTGCAAGTGGAATTTTTGCTCCAATCACACCTGATACAAGACATCTACTCAACAGTCGATGGCCGTCATTGTCTGATTCTCCTTTTCATGATGGGCCATACATTTACAATAAGAGACAGTTCTGGACTGCAGGCATTCAGTCAAGCACATCCACTCTATAGTGTAGACTAGAGTGTATAGAAACCACTCTATTGTAACATGCTGAATGAGACCTGGCATTGTCTTGCTTCCCATGAAAGATGTCATCTGAATGGCAGTATATGTCTCTTTACAATCCCAGTATATTCTTCAACGTCAATGGTACTTTCACACACATTTAAGTCACCCATTTGCACTGACGCACCCCCATACCATGGCAGATGTTTGGCTTTTGTACCTGTCGCTGATGAAATTCTGGTTGGTCCCGTTTGTCTTTGGGACTGAGAACTTAATGTCAATTTTTCCCAAAAACAAGCTGAAACGTGGACTTATCTGACCACAGCACACATTTCCACTGTGTTGTGGATCTTCTGAGATATGCTCGGGCCCAGAGAACTCTGCATCTCTGCATTGAACAGATATATGTTGTTTTTTCTTGCATAAGAGATTTGAACTGCATTTCTTGATGCAGCAACAAACCAATTTCAATTTCAATTTCAAATTACTCCTGATAACTTGTGACTATATTTAACAGAGTAGCATGACGGTTTCTCATGCAATGCCATCTGAGGGCTCAAAGGTCACTCACAACAGAGATTTCTTGCCCTACATGTACTGAGATTTCTCTGGAGATCCCTGAATCTTTTCACAATACTACGGATGGTAGAAGGTGAAAGACCTTACTTATTTGCAATCTTGCATTGAGATATGTGATTTTAAATTGTTTTACAATTCTGTCATGATATTTGGCACAAAGTGATGAGCCGTGACCCATCTTCGCTTGAAAAGACTGATGCTCCTTTTATACCCAAACATGATTCCCTTTTCTATTACAAATTCACTCGATCATTTTGGACTGTTTAAAAAGAGTTAAACTTTGATATTTTATAGGCTTTTCACTTTTATACAGCATCTGTCCCAATTTTTTTTTGAAGTGTGTTGCAGCAAATCAAATTTACAAAATAACTTTAAAAAAAACTTCTGACTGTTAAATAAAGGTTAAAGAGATTACAAATTTATGATTTTATTGCATTTAATAATATGTCCCAACTTTTCTGGATTTGAGGTTATATGACTAGATGTCTTTGTCATTCATTTCTAGATTTTTTCTTTTCCCAGAGCCATTTTTAACAAGTAAAACATCAGGTCCAGATCTATGTTGATGTGTATTTTCATTCTAGCAACTGCTAGGATTAAATACAAATTGTGGGTAAATCTAAGGCTGCAATAAAATAATTGTTTTATCAAATGAATTGCATATATTTAATTTTCTGTGAAATTAGTAATATAGTATTAATATATTATTATATATTAGGAAAATACATTTATTGTGGCAGATGAGTAAATCATAGAAACTCACAAAAATAGAATTAGTCATTTTGTGTTATTTTAACATGATTAATTGTGTTAATATGTAAATTAATATATTCTTAAATAAGCCTAATTCCTCTTTACACACACCAGATGCATTTCATTTATGGGCTCAATAGCTGGGGGCACAGAAAAACATGTAGTTTAATATCCCCTGTTGTCTTATATAATGAATCCTTGATAATGCATTTCAAACCACATTAGCTCAAGATTTTTTTTTTTATAGATGTTGATATAATAGATCTGGTTCTGTGTTTTACACGCCAAACTTTATTGCTTAGGTTACTGCTAGCATCAGCATGTGTTCTTCTGTTAGATGCATGTTAGACCCATGACCGTCTTTAGCAGCACCTGCTCAAAGAGGATGCACGTTTTCTCATCTGCCATTCTCTGAACCTGGGAGAGAGCAGGAGAACTGGTCAAAAATGTCTTCATACACACAAATTGTACATGCACACCTAAAAAACGCTTGAACATTTTAGTACAAAAGGTCAGAAACTTGGCACGTCCCGAAGCACTCAGCTCTTTATCTATCTTCAACAATCTATCTTTTCCAGAAACAGCTAGTCATTGGAATGAAATCCTTTTTTAATTCTTAAATAATTTCCATCATAAAGAATAATTTATGAATAAACAAAGGCAGGCTGGTTCACAGGGCTGTATTCCGGCACGTTTCCAGTCTTCTGGCCTAATGCACGTGATTATATGGGTAAACTTTTGTTTGGAGAGGCGGAAGTTATATACTTAAATCCCAGCGTTCAGGTGATTTCACTGGTGTTGTGGTTTGATCTGTGTGCCAGGTTCCTAGTGAGGCCCAGCAGGAGCAGCTAGTGATACAGAGACCAGTCAAATCTTCGTCTCATCACAGCAGTCGACACCGCAACCGAGATCGCGACCGGGAACGTGACCTGGAAAGGGAGAGGGAGCGTGACCGGGATCGAAACCGCGAGAGGGATCGTGATCGTGACAGGGACAACACTTGGCCGCCTGAAAAGCAAGCAGATGTGCAGCCTCAAGTAAGAAAAACTTCAGACGATCTGATAGTAAAATCTCTGTTTGTTCCTGCTGTTCAAAAGTGTGAGGTCAAGATTTGTTTGGTAACACTTTACAATAAGGACCCATTCATTAACATTAGTTAATGTATTAACTAACATGAACTAACAATGACCAATAATCTATGTTAGTGTTAGTTAATAAAAATACAGTTCATTATAGTTTGTACATGATAGTTCACAGTGTAATAAAGTCCCCTTGTAGTCAATAATTATATTCCTTAAAACTTATCTTTGGTCACCAAAATGAGATATTTAAAAAAGTATTCCTGCTTTAAAATAGCTTGAGTGTAATGAAACTCATTTACTATACGCAAATTACCCCTGCCTTCATTCACTCACACCAGCTCAGAAATCCACTCGCTCAACTTTACTCAAGTTACTGTAGTAAGTTGAGCTATAGCTTTCCTATAGCTCAAACAGTAGAGCATGGTGCTAGCAACGCCAAGGTCATGGGTTCGATTCCCAGAGAAAGCAAGAATTGACAAAAATGTATAATGTGTACCTTGAATGCAATGTAGACAAAAGAATTGACAAAAATGTATAATGTGTACCTTGAATGCAATGTAAGTCGCTTTGGATAAAAGTGTCTGCCAAATGCATAAAAAAAGTTTTAAAAAAAAGTAAACTCTGCATGATAATATCGCTCTTTACAATGTCAGTCTGCCTTCTAAAAAATGTAATCCTTAGAAACACTTGTATCATAGAACATCAGTGGAGAAAGGCATATAGTTTATCATAACATCATAATATACAGTACATTATATACATAATCCACCCGCTATATTGCTAAATTTACCCAATTTAAACCAAAAAATATACCGGAATAACCTGACTTCCCCTGCTTCCAAGCAGTCATACTTAATGATATGCTTAAGCCCGCCCACACGTTAACGTGATTAGTTACAAGGTAGCTTGTGGTGTCAAAAAACACCAGAGTGTTTCTAGTGTAGTTAACTAATGTTAAAAATTGTAATATTATAAAATATAAAAAATTTAAATAACTTTTTTATTTTGGTTTGTGTTTGTGTGTGTGTGTGTGTGTGTGTGTGTGTGTGTGTGTGTGTGTGTGTGTGTGTGTGTGTGTGTGTGTGTGTGTGTGTGTGTGTGTGTGTGTGTGTAATTGAGTGTGTTCGCATAAAACATTTCTTATCAATGTTAAAAACAGTTGTGCTTCACAATATTTCTGTTTGAACCATGATGTACTATTTTTAGGAGGATTTAATAAACAGGAAGTTTAGAAGAACTGCATTTATTTGAAGTGTGTGTGTGTGTGTGTGTGTGTGTGTGTGTGTGTGTGTGTGTGTGTGTGTGTGTGTGTGTGTGTGTGTGTGTGTGTGTGTGTGTGTGTGTGTGTGTGTGTGTGTGTGTGTGTGTGTGTGTGTGTGTGTATATATATATAATATCTTTACTGTCACATTTGATACATTTAATGCATCCTTGCTGAATGTATGTATCTATTAACTTCCCTGATATCTCATGATTGCAAACCCAAACGCTAAAGACTTGAATTTGTAATCTTGCTTCCCCGTTTCAGAACCAGCCTCTGAAATCCCTGCGGAAGCTCCTACACCTCTCCTCTCCTGCTACATCCAATCAGCCCCCACCCCCAGATCGCTCGGCAGAACTGCGCTTCCAGCCCATTCCTAACCCCCCTACCAAAGGGAACCTGAACGAGGTCAGAGGGCACCCACCGGGCAGCGTCACCCCCAATACCAAGAGCCGCAAACCCCACAACTACCCTTTGCCAGGTCAGATTGAGTCCAGCTGGCACGTTTCCGCACTAAACCGGGCTGAGGGCGCACCCTACCCAGACCAAATGGCAAACAAAGGTGGGCAGAACGGTATCGGCTTTACCAGAGCCGCTCGCGCGAGAATGCCGAACCTCAACGATCTGAAAGAAACGGCTCTTTAGAGGAGGAAGCCCCCTAGTGGCCTCTAGTGTACTTGGTTTCTCCTTTTCCTTCCTGGCTACCTATGGAATGCTATTGTTCATACAGTGGTACACAATGCCACTTCTGGCCAGAAGGTGGCAATAGTTATGTCTCAGATTTGTTTTTTAAAGCATCCACATTTGATAGAATTTGTATTATTGTTCATTACATCTGGGTTCAGTTTTCTGTTGGATATATCTTATTGACGATGATATGAATCTATGTATTTGTATATGGAAATTTAGGGATGGGGACAAAAAAAATCTGTGGAATTGTAAGAGCTTTAGTTTATACACGAGAATGTATAAATATTTAATGTGTAATAATTCTATATTTCATGGAGATTATTTAATGAATTATTGGTGTGTTAATAGTTATAATGTACAGAGTGCATTTTATGGTTGTAACAAATGTACTTATTGTTTCTGAATTATTTTCCTCTCTTTATCAAACATTGTTTTCTGATATGAATTCTCAGTGCAGATTAGGTCTATATTTCACACCGTCTCATACTGCAGGTTATTGAATCAAGTGGTTATTGAATCAACCCTATTCAAAACATACAACTACTGATGCTTCCTAAACAGGTTCGGTGTTACTTTTCATGCGAGACCATTAAATCGACGTCCCATGATGGCTATTTGTCTCACTTTACCTGTAGCCGGTGTCTAACAATGTTTCCCATGAGCTTAGCATTCAAAACAGAATATTAACCTAAACATTGACATCAGATAGTGCTTGTTTTTGGTGTTAGTTCATAAGAGCCCAGATCCCTGAAGAGCTGGATTTCCTGTGAATAATGAATTTCAGCAGAGGCCCCCAGGGCCTCACCGCGTCTCCCTCTGTGATCTAGACCCCACCAGCTGGTGAATAAGTGTGACTTTGCCTGTGGCACGAGCGATGGTTTACAAGCAGGTTGTGAGAGTTTGTCTGTATCTCCGTCCTGACGTGACTTTCAGCGGTCGCGTCGTGGGGATTCGGTTGCATGTGCGCATGGTCCTTTTAACAAACTGAATAACTGCCGGTTTTATTTTAATCCGTTTAACGGCATGTTTTTGAAGAGATAAAAGCATTGCCTCAGGACCTGGTAAAAGGGTTTCAAAGACGTAATGCAGTTATTGATCTGTTCGCGGGGAGTGCAGGTGGGAGACGCTGTGAGATTTTTGAGTGGCCACTGAAAGGCACCACATTTTCATTCAGGCTATCGTTCTACATTTTGTTTAATTATATTTTACTAATACAGATTGAAATTAGATGGATATAAAATATGCAAAATAGCTGTATTAAGGATTCCAGGCAAATGCAAAGAGCAATATATCATGACTTTGAGGCGAATTTATCATCCTTCATAGAGTTGCTTCTGAGTATTACATTTTTATTTATTTATACAATAAATAACATCTAAAGTTGCTCACAACCCCCCCACCCCCCAAAGAGAGTGACAGAGCATTTCCATTTCAGTAACTCTAGTGAAATGTGTCCTTCAATATTTTTTGGGCTTTTTGAAACAGTATTATTTATCAATGGTGCACTTTACAGACATTTCTCACAGGTGTTTGTGTTGATATGGTGTTTGATTAAAACAGAACTTTGTATCTATCTAATCTTCTACCTTATCTACCTACAGTACACGAGCTCTGTCTTTCACAGGCCTGGATTAGGATTAATAATGTTCAAGTTACACATTCAAGTACAGTCTATACGATTATTGGCATTTACATCATAACGTCATGTGGGTTTTATTTTAATTTTGTTGATTCTGTTGTCTCAGCACAATTTCAGTGTGCTATCCGAATATAGTTTTCAGCAACAGCAATCAGGTTCAGTCATTTTGTTGTGTTAAAGCTGCTGTGTTGTCTTTCTTGGTTAAACTGCCATGTAACTGTTGATTTTTATATCTTCTATATGCTTGTTCAAAAGGTTTGAAAGTCTGGAACTTTGTTTCCTTGTTGAGTATTTATTTTCAGTGACATGAAACATTTTGTTCCTGAGTAACGTGGTCTGCCGATTTCATCGTATTTCATCCTGCCCGAGTATTAGAATGTGATTCCATCACTACTGGATTAACACCTTGTCCATAAACGCTCGACATCCTTTAATCTGCAGTACGTTGGCACAGTCTGTCTCCGTGGTGCCAGGTAATCCTCCCATCAGCCAGCTGTTAGGACTGCCAAGATAAACAGTTTGGCTCTCGCCAGCTGTGGTGAGGTTGCCTGCGAGTGGTAATCTATGACCAGCCTTGTTAACCCACTACAAAACATGTAGAATGTCACTGATTATGAATTTAATTTGTTGGCTAAGCACCATTATTTTGATTTTGATAGTCACTTTTTTTTTTAGGACTGGCGTGGTCATGCTAACAGAAGATCAGAGCAAAACATGCTCTATACTAGAGGACTAAAATATTACGAAAGCTAGTTTTAAGCGTTAAAATAAATAGAAAACTGAATTCCCAAGGGCTGTGTCTACCAACATTTCTGTCAAAATGGAGCCTGATAGTCGTGATTATAGCCAGGGTGAATATACAATACCGGTTTAAAGTTTGGGGCAGTTGTGAAAGAAATGTATACTTTTATTCAGCAAAGACACATTGAAATGATTTAAAATGTGACTGTAAAGACATTCAAAATGTTACAAAATCTTTCTATTTCTTTTGAACTTTCCGTTCCTCAGAGAATCAGATAAAGTTTCACTGTTTCCACAAAAATATTAAACAGCACTGTTTTTAACATTGATAATAAGAAATGTTTTAGCATATTACAATGATTTCTGAAGGATTATGTGTTTTTACCGTATTTTTGATCAAATAAATGCAGTCTTGGCCCTTGGTAAGCATAAGAGACCTATTTTAAAAACATTAAAAAAGCGTTAAAATTGACCCCAAACTTTTGAACAGTAATGTAGATGAAGTGGATTTTTACACTTAATCGTCAATTATTATGTGTGTATTCTACCTTAAATGAATATGAAAATTGTTAGCCATTTGGAACCTAATTTAAAAAAATGACACTGACTAATTGTGTCCCACTTTACCTCTATTCACCTTATATGACTGAATGAGCAGGGTTTTGACTGCCTTAAATGTATGTTGAAGGATATTGTGAAGGTGTTTGTGTGTTTCTTGGTTCACTGCCATACTGAAGTCTACCTGCAGGTACTGATAACACATCTGTCATGGTTTAATAGCCATAGACAGCTTGTCTTATATTGGCTTGTAGCATCTATCATCCAAATGGATGCCCATTTGCTTTTCAGTGTCAGCTGTCTAATCCAGGGATATAAACATTCAGGTTCATCCCACAGAAATATATTAGACAATTAGTCAATCTTCATTGACTCTTATATTTGTGTATGGTTGTTCATTTTATTTTTATTTTTTCTGTGGCTTGGCAATGAGTAAAAGCTGTGTCCTTTTAGAATGTAATGTATTTGTCAGTTTACCATTGGGCAAATGTTTATGTCTGCATAAGAATGTACGTTTTTAATGCAAATAAGGCCCAGTGGTTATCAAAAACTGGTCTCTCTTTTCTACTTTAGACATTTCATAATGTTTATTCCACTTTTAAGTATTGAAATCACTGCCACATTTTGTCTAAAGCAGTTGTTGTGCAAACTAAAGCCATTGTGAGTCTTGTAAGGCCAAAGGTTTACAATCTATCAGGAACAAAAGAGTTTATTCTGTCATGTGAGCATTCAATTTCTCTCTCTCTCTCTCTCTCTCTCTCTCTCTCTCTCTCTCTCTCTCTCTCTCTCTCTCTCTCTCTCTCTTTATTTTAGTGGGCTGACTACTGAGTCTGTCAAAGAATGTACTTAGAAAGGCATCTGTTATTGTTTTATTTAAATGTTGAGACTGTTCCTATCATATGTTGAAGTTTTCGCTGTCTGTATTAATCCTCTTTGCTGAATTGAGAACATGGTCCATCCCCAAACTGTGTACCTGCCCCTTCTGCTTGACAGGATTGACATGAACAATAGTTGTCCAAACATCCAACCAACCCTAATGTGACTTCCATTTAGACAACGGCCATCACTTTGGTTACATTTATCAGGCCCATACAGAATCTTCAATGTTCTTCACATCCCTCATTGCTAGCATTTTGGCTTTTTAATGTTGCTTTCACTTACCAATAAGTGTCTAGTATTTTTAGGTATGTTGAACATGCATTTACATATATGTTTCCATTCTAAAATCAGCACAGAAAATGTGATAAAAGTCTGCAGATTCCGTCTGGGCCTGCATCTATCCAATCGATTGAGTCTGTATACTGACTAGCTTATAACTTTTTTTTATCGCCAATGCACTACATTTAGCTCAAACATAATCATCACCACTCACTCAGCACTTTGTCTATGTCTTTTGTGAAGACTATTTGTCTGTGTGTTCTCTTTAGGGTGCAAGTGAGAAACGGCACCCTAACGTTGTTCGATTTAAGTCCAGGCATGTCTGACTCCAACAGCGTTTATAATGTATATTCCGCTGTAATTAATAACAATTAAAACAATGTCTACCCAACTATGTTCTAGCATGCCTCATTTCATTGCAAACACCATAAAAACTGAGATGGCACACATTGGCAGGAGAAAAACGACTGAAAAGAAAGAAACCAGCCATCAACTGGCATATTGTACGTAGTGATTTGCATCAACAGATTGCTAGGGAAGTTGAATTGAGTTAATTGTATGCATTGAACCATTAACTGGGTCACAGAAGGTGACCATCCGGCTTTATAATCTGTGGATCATTTGGCTATTTCTCGCTTTTTTTAACAGACAAGGGTCGGACTGGGGTGTGAACAATTTCAAACTAGCTTTTAGCAGTAAAGGGAGGAGCTTTGAGATAAAGGGCATTAGATAAGGCCATTAGTGCTCCGTGGATTACAGTAATCCAGCCCCTTTAATATCAGTGCGGTGGTCCACCGCTCGAAAAATAAACCGTCATGGAGTACAGGCTGCAGAACACGTTACTGTTAGCCATCCTGCTGCTGACTGAAGGTATGTGCTGTTGTGTTCCCTTAATTTCACAAAATTAGCAGAAATTAATTACATTTATTACATTATTCAGATTTAAAGAAAAATGCTAATGATAAACTAAATATATAAACAAAAATCCTTGTGTATTATGGTTGTATAATGTGCATTTAAGTTCTATTTAACCTGTATTAACAGTTCATTTAGCCTAAGGAGATGATAAAAAGTTTTCTACTCTCCCACATTTTGCCCAGGTTTTGTTGGGCTGCAAGCGCAAGAGGTAATTACAAACATTTGATATTGGCAGAGACAATTAAAAAACAAGAAACTGATGACCGTCTTTATATTTGGTTAGGATGGCGAGGGCAACGACACATGGGCTGGGAAAACCTGCAAGTGTGACTGCGACGATTCCTCTAACAAACTGCTTTCCAAAGGTTCTTCATCAAGTTTGGCACAGGAGATGGAGTGCATGCCAGGTAACAATGAAATATGGAAGAAAAATGCCTTCAAATAATTTTTTTCTAAGCATTAATTGTAACAGTAATGTGAGTGTTTTGTAGGCTTCTCATAATCTGTCCTGGTTTGGATGATCTTCGCTCTGCCACTATAAAATGTTTTAGTTTGGTTTAAAATGTGTCAAACTATAATTAACAATTTTCCTTCATTACCTAAATAGTTCAGGTTACTGTTTTTTACCGGCTGAGGGTGAATTGTGAATCAAATACCACTGAAATCCTTTATGTTCGTTTTGTCAGGAGAGTGAATCTTCTGAATGGGGCTTTGCACTAACATTGACTCTTTGGGAATTGAGATGGATGGATTAGTTAGCGCTAGCTGGTGCCCTTCGGAAACAGAAGGCAGGACATGTGCGAATGAGCTGGCTCCCGGACAAGCCCCCGCCTGCAACGGTGCAGAAAGTCATTAATCATTTGGTTGCAGCTTCACCTGGGCCATGTGTGCCATAACCGCATCCCATTGACACACCACCACAGGGCAGACATGCTCCATTAACACAGAGCAGCTTGTGTTCTGAGTCCTCGGAGACTGATGTGTTAGAATCAAATGAAAGGGAGGTTGAGATGAAAAAATAAAGACCACAATGATTGACAGGATGCAGGTTCATAATCCCGTTATGTTGAGATTACTAAGAATAGGACCTGTAAATCAAACTATTGACCATTAAGAGTTGACTTTTGCAGAGATGTTTAAAGAGACACCATTTTGTTAAAATCAAAACCAGAAGTGGTTATGTCAAAAAGAGCATCCTAAATCCTTGAAAAGAGGGACTGTTATGTAAAAACATTGATGTAGGACTGGAGCTTAAGAGTGGAACGTGACCATCTGTCAACCTAAAGTCTTAATGGATGTTGATCTTTCGCTATGGGGAACTAAAGCTTTTGGGATTGTAAAGTCACGAGCAGAAGAGTGGAAGCACGGAATTACAGAGCCACCAGATTAACTTTTTGTCCATTTCCTTTAAAGCAGCCGGACAAAGAAATCTCTCTGATTGCGTGACTAATGTTTCATTAAACCCTCTGTCAGACATGTCGGACATCCTGCAGGCTTGAGTTGAGTGGGCCTGTCCGTAGATTTTGGTCATTCAGAACTGCCTTTAGAGTCAGAAAACCTGAAAAGAGTGGCTGCATATTTGCATTTTCAATTCGAATTATAAGAAAAGATATGAGATTCTTAATATTTATTCTCAATTGACTGTCCAGAGTGTCCCTACCACAAGCCCCTGGGTTTTGAGGCAGGATCTGTGACTTCAGATCAGATGAGCTGCTCTAATGAAGACCAGTACACAGGCTGGTTCTCCTCCTGGGTTGCAAGCAAGGCGAGGCTCAACAGCCAAGGATTTGGGTGAGTTCTCTAAATGCTTTGTCTGGTATAGGAAAGGACGTCTTTCAGGTAAATTGCCTTTATGTTAGAAAAATTGCTTAGTTTTGTTTTTACTCTATAAGGCTAATTGGTTCAGCCAAAAAAACATTTTTTAAATTGACAGATTTTATTGCTCCTCAAATAATTAAACAAAATAAATACATGTTTAAAAATATTTAAAAAATAAATAAAGTAAAGAACATTGGAGTACCTTTTACAAGAAAAATACAATTTCTTTATACTTTAAAATGTCATGTTTATTTCAGTTACTTGTTGTTTCTGTAAATATTTGTGAAATTTACTAGCAATTTGCTAATTTAGTTAAGTAATTTATGCAATTAACTAATTCTCCAATTTTGTCTTACTGTTTTAAAAATGCTATATAAATAAATATTTAAAAGCCAAAAAGGAGTCAGAAAGATTAACATAATAATAATAATAATAATAATAATAATAATAATAATAATAATAATAATAATAATAATAATAATACTTTTATTCAGCAATGATGCATTAAATTGATTTAAAAGTGACTAAAGTCATTTTATATACATTTCAAATTTTATAATACATTTTATATAATGAACTTTCTATTAATCAAAAATCCTTTCCATGAAAATATTAAGCAGCACAACTGTTTTCCACATTGATAAATAATAAATGTTTCTTGAGTACCAAATCAGCATTATTTCTGAAAGATCATGTGACTGAAGTAAGGGTAATGATGCTGAAAATTCAGCTTTGCCATAACAGCAATACATTACATTTAAAATACATTAAAATAGAAAACATCTATTTTAAATTGTAATGATATTTCACAATATTAACAGTCTTGGTGAGCATAAGAAACATTAAAAAACCTTACTGACCCCAAACATTTGAACGCAATCATACTTATTGAAACATATGTCGACAGGAGTTTTAGAGATTTCGGTCTTTAAGAGACTTTGACTATATGTCCCAGGTGTGCCTGGCTGTCTAAGTTCCAGGATACCAACCAGTGGCTACAGATTGACCTGAAGGAGGTCAAAGTGGTTTCTGGGATCCTGACCCAGGGACGCTGTGACTCTGATGAGTGGGTAACCAAATACACTGTGCAGTACCGCACCAGTGAGAAGCTCAACTGGATCTACTACAAGGACCAAACTGGAAACAACAGGGTAAGACAACAAACAGCCCATCCTGGAATAATAATATTTCATGACGAAAATCACATAGCCTATTTTTTTTAAGGATTGCAGATTTTCACTCTAATTAAAGTATTGCAACCTGTACTCTAAAGTTGTCACTTAAGTATCTAATTCAGTCAAGTCCTTGGTTTTATTACTTGTTTTTGTCCTCAGGTGTTCTATGGGAACTCTGACCGTTCTTCCACAGTCCAGAACCTGCTCCGTCCACCTATCGTAGCGCGTTACATCCGTATCCTCCCTCTCGGCTGGCACACTCGCATCGCCATCCGCATGGAGCTGCTACTTTGCATGAATAAATGCACCTGATCTGAAACACGCCAGCAAAGCCATACCCAACTATTTCCTGTACCGTCCCCTTTCTTGCCAAAGTGAACATCGCTGCCCAGTCACCGCACTTTTTATCTTATTTACTGTTTTTTTCAAGGAGGAAATTATTGTTAGAATGTGTTATAGTTACATTCATTTGTTTTGAAGATTTACCTTTTCTCTTCACAAATAAAGTCCAAAAAATGTCCTTTTATATTCGAATTATCAATAAAAAAAGTTATTGCTTTGGCAAATCAGACAGTATCTGGTGCTAGCTGTGGTCAGAGAAGGCAACTTTGGTAATATGGCTGAACCATAGGTTATCATATCTTGAGACAGGTGGAAAGATCTCATGGAGTTGTAATGAATGTTATTGTGTGTTCTGATGTGGTTTGTGATGGTGTTTTCTTCCGACTGTAATGACCAATTACTTTTTGTATTCATTATAAGCCTATTCATTGTATTTGTGGCTTACCTGAGAAGCTATGCCCTTGAATAAAGAACATCTCTCTCTCTGTATCTTGTGTGTTTTCCTCAATTTGGATCCAGAGGCTGAGCCACTCCTTTAACAAACGTCCAAAAGTTCAATTGGATACTAGAATAAAATAAATGATTATAAAATACATAAAAATGTTCAACATATAAACTTACATGAATGAGAACGTAGTAGAGCACCCAATTTATCAGTAAACATACATGCACAGGATAATGTAATATTATTAGTGGAAATAAGTTTTTGCTGATATGAAACATTTGCATCATTTATGTAATTTTTTTAACCTCTTCCGGGTTTGTTTTCAATCCTCAAATAAAGATTAAAATGGTTATGAATCAGCGTATTGATTCATGATTGGGATTGGGACACGATTTAAGCAGTTTGGCAGTTTGACACGCGATCCGAATCATGAATCAATACGCTGATTCATAACCGTTTTAATCTTTATTTGAGGATTGAAAACAAACCTGGAAGAGAAAACAATGCTAAATAAAGTCATAATTTTTTGGACCAAAATGTATTTTTGATGCTTCAAGAGATTCTAACTAAATAACTGATGTCACGTAAGGACAACTATGATGATATTTCTGGACATGGAGAGTATAGTTTGCATACACTTGCATATGCTCTCGGACTAAATATAAAATATCTTAAACTGTGTTCTGAAGATGAACGGAGGTCTTACGGGTGTGGAACAACATTAGGGTGAGTCATTTATGACATAAATTTAATTTATGGGTGACTAACCCTTTAAGTCTTCATATATAGGCTACTCTAAATGAATTGCTGTTCCTATATTTATGTTCTATATGCCTATGTGATATAAATCTACAAATCACTATTATAGAATGAAAAGTAATGATCAATTCACATCAACTGTTGGAATAAGTCTCACAAATGCTAATGTTCAGAATCAGAAAATGTGCTGAAATGAGATTAAGATAAAGTTCATGGCTGTAATGATGAAGGGCGCTTTCATTGTTATTGAGCTGACCGAGTGCGCATGCGCTTCAAGACCAATTGAGAAAGCATGCACCTGCTTGTTAGTCATTAAGGGGCTAATTACATATACCTTAAATTGTAGTATCGGTGAAGCTGTTGTTGTTTACACACTCTTCTGTCGATCATGAAAGCGCCTGGTCTTAAAAGAAAGCGGTGCACCGCATCTAGAAGATCCATATCAAGAACCAGAGGACACGCTGTGTTCATGTACACAGTCCGACAACAGGTTTGTTTTATAGGTCCACAAAATATACTAAATATTAGTTGAAAATGACTGCATATAAAACGACTGAATTCTACAGATCAACCAGGCAGCAGTGAGACGCGTTCATGAGTCCAGGGGAGTAAGCAGATATTTGCTGCAGAGAGTGGGGTCAGAGGCCGCGCGCCTCTCCTGTTTCAGCCGCCACAGAATCGTCACGCGGAGGGAGATTCTAGAGGCCTGGAATCAATTGAGACGCCGCAGAAATCCATCCGCGCTGGCAGGCGCCTGAACCTTGAGACTTTGTTTTTTTTTTATTTGAAGCTTTTAATTTGTATAACAATTTTAATTGATTCTTGTAAATATTTTTTGAAATAAAATAATTTTGTTAAACTTTGTTTGCTTCTTGTATAGGCCTACTAGAATATTATTGCCACATATTAGATTTCATACTTGTATTTTCTGTGCTTAATGAAACCGTCAATTTCTCACCCTCATGTTGTTCCAAAACAAGACCTTCGTCCATCTTTGGAACACAAATTAAGATTTTTGAAAATCTTAATATGGCGCAATAAGAATAACCTACTTTTGTGCACAAAAAAAAAAAAAAAAAAAACACAATTACTTTATTACATTTCTTGTCTGTGTTAGGATGTCCAGCTCTTGCTTGCATCACATGCTTTGTGGTGCTCACGTCAACCTGTCGGCCAATGGTAAACCGGCGGTCTTGCGTAATTCTGAAGTGCTGTAGCCTACCCACCCAGCAAAAACTCGTTGAAAAGACGTCGAAAAGACGACATTGCCAGACGTTTAAACAACGTTAAAATTTGGTTGAAAAGTGAAAGGTGAAAAGACGTCTTTTTCAGGTCGTTGAAAAGACGTATATACAAGGACGTCCCACTTGCGTCTAAATCTGGTTGTAAAGTGAAAGTTGAAAAGACGTCTTTTTCAGGCCTAATTTCAACCGCATATTAACGGTTGAAATTAGGCCTGAAAAAGACGATTATATAATATTTTAATTAATGTCAAAATAAGACAATACACAAGAGTACACAAACTATGTGTTTATTGACACATCAAAAACAATTTTCATCAAACAGTGTAAAAACAATAATTGTGTGAACTATTATTACAAAAAATAACTTTTCTATATGTAAAATCTAATTTATACCTGTTATCAAAGCTGAACTCTTCAGTGTCACATGATCCTTCAAAAATCATTCTTGATTTGATGCCTTAAGAATCATTTATTAGTATCAATGCTGAAAACAGTTGTGCTTCTTCATATTTTTGTGGAAACCATGATAGTTTTTCAGCATTCTTTAAATAAAACTTTCAAAAGAGCAGCATTTATACACACACACACACACACAGTTTAAGCATTTACTGTAACTTTTGATCAAATTAATCCATCTTTTCTGAATATTTTTTTTCAAAATATTAAAACTTTATAAAACAGAACAATGACCAATTATAAACACAAAGAACTCATTAAAGATTGTTCACCCAACAATTAAGATTGTCATTAATTACCCCTGTGCAGCTCCAAACCCGTAAGACTTTAGTGCAGAACACAAATGAAGTTTTAGCAGATGCCTTCTGTGCACAAAAAATAAAACATTTTTGTTCACAAATGATGTATCTCTGAAGCATGTTCACAAGCATGCCTCAAGCCAACACAACACGGATGCATTGTGGTGCTCTCATGAACATGCATCGGATATATATATTTTGTGAAAAAATATGCTGATTATTTTTGCACACACAAAGCATTCACGTTGCTTCATAAAATCGAGGTTAAACCAATGAAGGCATGTGGGTTACTTTGATGTCTTTACTACCTTTCTGAGATAAACTATGAAATGGAAGGACAGAAATCTCTCAGATTTAATTAAAAAGAAGATGAATAAAATTCTCACAGTTTGGAACAACATAAAGGTGGGTGATGAAATGTTTTGGTTAAATGTTATACATTAGGTAAATCAGTCAACATATCAATAAACCGCTTGTTCTTCTGCTCCTTCCACCATCCCAATCTGGATTATTGAACCACGACAGAAGCTTCCACTTTGAATACTTTAGCCTGGCTGTTTTTCTCCAGCATCTAAAGAGAGAAAGAAAACAATAACCCAAATGTAAATGTTAACACAAAACAAAACAATGGTTGTCTGTTAGTTTCCACCTGAGGGCACAAAAGACTGAACATGATTAATAGCATGAGAATAATTTACTAAAATTTTCAACACCGTTTTGTTACTTTCTCTACATTGCAAATGTTGTACAATTAAAATAACTATGCAAGTACTACAAAAAAGTAAACTACTGAAAAGGATGGTACACTGGAAATATGGTCATCTTGTACTCACCCTCATGTCATCATCATCAATTGAAACTGGGAACCTGCACACACTGTAAAAAGATGCAGTGGCCTGTGGTTTTATTTAGCTGTACAAACAAAAGGGAAACAAGATGACAACATCACTGATTATTCCAAAATATTTCATATTTCTGTGCAAATTAAAGTGTACTCATTCTTCATCAGTGATTATTGACTAATTAGTATGTGAGGGGTTCTCAACTCTTGACCCTCAAGGTCCAGTGTCATAAAGGATACGTCTCAATCAGCTTCATAGTTTCCTAGGTTGTGAATTAGTATATTGTGTTTATGAATTCGGGCACTGGTAAGAACAGTGGCTCACTACAGATCGTTGACTATATATACACACTACTGATATTAATGAACAAGATAGATAGATAGATAGATAGATAGATAGATAGATAGATAGATAGATATATAGATATTAATATACATATATACATAGATATTAATGATGTATTTCTAATGCTATTTACAGTACATAATAATAAATACTGTTACATAAAAACCTTCCCTTTATTCAAAGAGATAGGAGCTGCTCTTGCATACCCGAGAAGCATTTTAAAGATGACCACTGTGCGAAAGGACTTGTCTTAAAGGGACTTTGGTATAACTTACCAGTCATATGGAACATAATGTCTAGAGATGTTCTTCGACAGGGGTATGCTCCAACTTTAGTGCACAGCCATCAGCAAGGAAGAATCTACGAACATCTGTCACAGAGACAAAAAATTTTAGTAGCCTATTCAATGTAAGGTTTATTATAAATAAATTATAGCAGCACAAACGCAGAATAGAAAAAGTAATTTACAGATATATATATATATATATATATATATATATATATATATATATATATATATATATATATATAAAAAAAATAGAATTATTTTTTTTTGGTTTACTTATTTAATAATACTAACACAGTGTCACTTATGTTTGTACATTAAAGCCTTTTTTTAAAATAACTATATATATATATTTGCAAAAGAAATTTACAGATGCATGGTGATATAGATGAAATATGATGTATATTCATTTTTGATATAACGTTATATTGTGAAAAAATGCATATGAAGTTCAAAGTGCTTTCTCAGATCACCTGTTTCCTTCTGTCTGTACTTCCCATTGGAAATTATAAAATATATGCGGTAGGTAGAGGGTTTTTTCTTCTTCTGGAATCACAGAACAAATTGTATCAGTATTAGTGTACAACGTAAGATCATAACGTGTATGAAATCAGCTCATTTTCATGCTGTTTAAATGACGTCACCGATTAACCGTACAGTTCATATTTTAGGTTAAATTAATTAGCTTACTTCCAAACAAAACTATCAAAATATCTCATCTACACATAAGATGTGATTTTAAAAGCCCCAACTTCCATTAACAAGAGCTTTAACCTGCCTGTAGTTAACGTTAGCCTAACGGTTAAGATGCTAACGAACTTTTTCCAAAGATACTAACGTTAACTTAAACCATTTCTATAACGTAATATTCAACGGAAGCGTGTCATACACATGAAAAGTGTAAGGAACATTTGTATGTACTATTTGTGTAATTGTAGGCACTAAACTTACCTGAAATTATGCAAACAACAATGAGAGACGGAGTTTTGCTGCTTGTCAGTTGAGTTGCGTAGCTCCGTTTCTATGGTAACGCCCTCTGCTCCAGTTCAAATGTGACGCGAATGTTCAGCGCGCGCGCCCATTAAAACGCGCAGAAGTCACGAAGCATTTACATAAATGCATAAATGTCGAATTAATAAAGTTAATAATTTGATAACCAGATAAAATGTCCTGAAACTTGATACATTATTAAGTGGATAGCAGGCCTAATTCTAGCATCAACCTGTAAATGGAAAGAGAATAAAGCTGTATTGAGAATGAAAAACGATCAGTTTTATAATATAGCTAATATAATATAGCTTTTGAAATGTATAGGCTACGTGTAGAAATAAAATAGCAAAAATGCTGATTAAAATCTATACATAAGACATACAGCCTACTGTTGCAGATGTAGCCTAGTAGAACAACTTGTATGTATTTTTAATTATATATTTTGAAATGGATTTCAATATATTTAACAGTGCACTTCAAATATAACCTATGTGAATAAATTACGGGTGCAATTAACATTAATTTATTAATAGGCTATAAGTGTGGTTTATTGCAGTCTAAACTGTGATATGTAGGCTAATATGTTTTTATGGATGCATTATATTAAAGGCTGAATGTAGTGATTGTTAACAAAAGTTCAGAAATAGATGTAGCCTATAATATACAACAGTCTATTTTTTCACTTGCTTTAGTAGACTGATTAATTATGTTTATGGCTATGTGGTCGAAACAGACGCACATTTACTTGGGCTAAATTTGGACAAAACAGAGCCCAGTGTTCAACGTCTTTTTTTGGGCTAAATTTGGACCAAATCCGACGGACCAAACAGAGCCCAATTTTCAACGTCTTTTTTTGGGCTAAATTTGGACCAAATCAGACGGACCAAACAGAGCCCAATTTTCAACGTCTTTTTTTGGGCTAAATTTGGACCAAATCCGACGGACCAAACAGAGCCCAATTTTCAACGTCTTTTTTTGGGCCAAATGAAGGCCATGACGGGCCGACTTGAATTAGCCCAAAAAACAACGTCTAAAAGACGTCTGGTGCTGGGTGGGTACTAGGCTACTTCAGCATAAGAGACTGAATTGAAGAAATTGAGAAGTCATTATTTTATTTTTTGAGCACAAAGTGTTTTCGGCGCTTCATAAAATTAAGGCTGAACCAGGTCCGTGTATCATCTGATCATTTCATTTCCTGTTAGGAATGGAATAATGAGAACTGATAAATCCGGTTGTTTATTCGTTTTTTTGTTTAGTTTAAAAAACGAAAAATGAGATTTTGGCTCGATTTTTCATATTTCGTTAGTGGTTTATAAAACGGTTTATGGGTTCGATATTTCTTTTCCACACGTGGGCGGCGCCGAAACGCCTCTTTCATCTGATTGGTCAAACAGCTCCGCCTTCAGCGCGAACTCTTCGTTCTGTCAGGCAGAATACGAGTGCGGGGATGACAAATGCAATTTAATTTAAAAAAATGTCCGAAAACACCACACACTGCTAACTACACACAATATTTAAAGCAGAAATATGTTGCTATATGAAAGATGTTGTCACGTAATTCGTGCTGTTGCGATTTGCAAGCGACCCCCATTAATGTATGATAGCCTGTTTCTCATTGATAAATACGGTGCAAATAGTCCCGTGTCTTTGGATAAAAGGGAAATGGAAATAACAATAAATAACAGGCTGAACTGTACATGATAATATGTCCGTGATATTTGCCACTCTCGTCTTTTATTTACATCAAAAGGCAGGTAGGCATGTGTGACATGTCAATAATCAAGAAAATTGAATAGAAATACAGTTTATATTTGTGAATGTGTGTCTATTCTGTTCACGTGATAAGAAAGAGACAGAAAAGTGGGAAGTATCAGTAAACATACATTAAATGATACTGACAAAATTAGCAGTTTGGGTTTAATTAAAATCATGTCGGTTGAAGAGCATGACATACCTTTAAAATCGTATTATTTTTATTATAAAACAAATAATAAATAATGAATTGGGTGATGTTTCTCTGCGTTGTCTTTATTAAGTTTGCTTGAGAGCTCCAGCATATAGTCCTATTTAAATATTATTTATTATTAATATTATGAGAACTATAATGCTTCACCAAACTCAGCTCAGACCTTCAGACTGGTCTGACTCACTTATATATTTTCTAACGGGTCAGACTTACTTTCCCAAAAAATCCCATTGACTTGTGTTATCTGAGCAATGAAGGCCGCAATGATTAAAGCTGTCCACTAGAGGGGGCGACAGGATAAGTCTTTTCTACTCACTTTCCCTGTTTGCATCAGTTTAAATGACAAATTAAATTCATTCATAAATAGGCCATATCTGTCTATGAGAAAAAGCTTTACACTTCAAGCTGTACAACTTATTAAAACTTGAACACTGCTTCAGAGTTTGCCACTCTTTAGTTTCTTTTAAGATATTCACACTGTTTTTTGCATTTAGGGCCTAATGTTTGTCCATCTGGAACTTGTATTTGTAATGAGCGTTATATTTTAAGCCCTACTCGCTGTTGATAAATCACATTCAATTAATGTAAAGAGCTAATGTCAGGCAAATGTCCTGCAAAGTTTAGCTCGACTATTTAATTACCTGAACCAGCTAAGCAATGTCTACAGACTATCTAAAAATGTTTAGGAAAATGTGTTGGAACTGGTTGGATCTGAACTCTGCAGAACATGTTCCTTTTGGGTCAGGACTGGGTTTTAAATCTATAAATGAATGTGCAAAGTTGGGTGTCTGCATGCAGATTGTAGGTCAGTCAGTACAATGGAAAATGGAATCTACAACAAAACTTTATTCTGTTCTGCACATGCAAACAAAACTGCAATGTTTTTGAACTTGTGAAGATGTCTTTATTACATTTGTGTCTTTATACCCTGCTTGAACTGAACAAATGTTACTGCAGGAAGTGGAGAAAAAATAATACTGTTTTATGAAAACTCTTAGTAGCTTCAAGCACATTGGTAGGCCTGCAGCTTCTGTGGTGATATGCATTAGGGCACAGCCTTAAGTTCTCTATCCATTGGTCAATACAGACCTTACACCTCACCACACTTCTGCAGCATGAGGTGAACGCAGATTCTTCAACCATAGCTTCATAAAGAAAATATAGTCAACATTATGGTGCCAAATAAACATGATTATGTCATTTCACATCAATTACAGCTGATATCATGGCTAAAAATGATAAAACCTTTTGTTACTGTAAAAACCCAGTCTAGGTGCTACACACCTGCAAGTTATTTCACTAAATAGATGTAACATGATTTCAGCTGAGCAATATCCATGCTACTAGCACCAAATTAGTTTCTTATAATGGCTAAATCCACTGAAATGGACATAGTTCACCCAGAATGAAAAAAAAATCCATAATTTACTCGCCCTCCAAACACGCATGACTTCCTTTCTTTTGCTGAACACACACACACACACACACACACACACACACACACACACACACACACACACACACACACACACACACACAATATATATATATATATATTTGGAGTGTGTTTCCTTAGAGCTGCAATATATATTTGGAAGAATGTTCGTAACCAAACAGCTACTGGTTGTCATTGACTTCAGTATTTATTTTTCCTACTGTAAAAGTCAATGACATCGACTGTCTGATTACCAACATTCTTCAAAGTATTTTCTTTAGTGTTCAGCAGAACAAAAAAATAAATAAAAAAACATACAGGTTTGGAACAACTTGAGGGTGATGATATAATTTAATTTTTAGGGTGAACTATACCTTTAACATGTAATTAATCTAAGGGAGGCCAATGTACACTAAATGTCAGTAATGTACACTTGTAATTAAAAAATACTGTAAAGTATTACATTTAGCAAATCACTACATCACAAGTAATATAACAATATTTTTTTAAATAAAAATGTGATTGAGTAAACAAGATATTTGTATTTGTAAATATGTTTTTATATTTTGAATTTGTCACTATAGGCTTAACTCAACATTGGAAGCCATTGATCAATTAGAGAATACGATTTCAAGGCCGTATTCATTCATTATAAAATAGTATCTAAGTATTTTTGGTGATGATGATGATCTTGTTTTATATTATATATATATTTAATGAGGTATAAGTCAAAATCATTTATGTGGTAACCTTTTTCTTTTTTTAAATTGTCACAGAGATGCTGAAAAAGCTGCCCTTCACTACCTTAAATCGCAAATCGAGTAGCGGTTGGAGGCCTCTCAGGGTTTGGAGAATGTATCCAGACAGATTCAAGAGATGGTTTCCAGTACATAGGGAGCAGCACAAAGGGCAAACCTAGCAAGTTCCAGATGGACAAACATTAAATGCAAAAAACAGTGTGAATATCTTAAAAGAAACTAAAGAGTGGCAAACTCTGAAGCAGTGTTCAAGTTTTAATAAGTTGTACAGCTTGAAGTGTAAAGCTTTTTCTCATAGACAGATATGGCCTATTTATGAATGAATTTAATTTGTCATTTAAACTGATGCAAACAGGGAAAGTGAGTAGAAAAGACTTATCCTGTCGCCCCCTCTAGTGGACAGCTTTAATCATTGCGGCCTTCATTGCTCAGATAACGCAAGTCAATGGGATTTTTTGGGAAAGTAAGTCTGACCCGTTAGAAAATATATAAGTGAGTCAGACCAGTCTGAAGGTCTGAGCTGAGTTTGGTGAAGCATTATAGTTCTCATAATATTAATAATAAATAATATTTAAATAGGACTATATGCTGGAGCTCTCAAGCAAACTTAATAAAGACAACGCAGAGAAACATCACCCAATTCATTATTTATTATTTGTTTTATAATAAAAATAATACGATTTTAAAGGTATGTCATGCTCTTCAACCGACATGATTTTAATTAAACCCAAACTGCTAATTTTGTCAGTATCATTAAATGTATGTTTACTGATACTTCCCACTTTTCTGTCTCTTTCTTATCACGTGAACAGAATAGACACACATTCACAAATATAAACTGTATTTCTATTCAATTTTCTTGATTATTGACATGTCACACATGCCTACCTGCCTTTTGATGTAAATAAAAGACGAGAGTGGCAAATATCACGGACATATTATCATGTACAGTTCAGCCTGTTATTTATTGTTATTTCCATTTCCCTTTTATCCAAAGACACGGGACTATTTTATCAATGAGAAACAGGCTATCATACATTAATGGGGGTCGCTTGCAAATCGCAACAGCACGAATTACGTGACAACATCTTTCATATAGCAACATATTTCTGCTTTAAATATTGTGTGTAGTTAGCAGTGTGTGGTGTTTTCGGACATTTTTTTAAATTAAATTGCATTTGTCATCCCCGCACTCGTATTCTGCCTGACAGAACGAAGAGCTCGCGCTGAAGGCGGAGCTGTTTGACCAATCAGATGAAAGAGGCGTTTCGGCGCCGCCCACGTGTGGAAACGAAATATCGAACCCATAAACCGTTTTATAAACCACTAACGAAATATGAAAAATCGAGCCAAAATCTCATTTTTCGCTTTTTAAACTAAACAAAAAAACGAATAAACAACCGGATTTATCAGTTCTCATTATTCCATACCTAACAGGAAATGAAATGATCAGATGATACACGGACCGAACTACATATACTTTTAATGATGTGTCTTAAAAGTGGTTAATACAATTTCTGTTTAGGGGTCAGAAAGCTCTCGGATTTCATAAAAAATACCTTATTTTTTTGTTCCGAAGATGAACGAATGTCTTACGGGTTTGGAACGACATAAGGGTGAGTATTAAAGACAGTTTTCATTTTTGGGAGAACAACCCTTTTTTTGTTAAAAAAAAAAGAAAAAAAAAGTAAATTCTAAAAATAGACTATTTCGTCATGAATCAGACTCGTTCAGGAAGCAGATGAAAAATTATGAACTGATGAGTGATGACTATACACAATTAAATGAGACAATGATGGTTTTCAGACTGTATGGACTAATAATGTTTTCTTTTTCTATGGCTTGACATATAACAGCTATTGGCAAAACAATGATTCATTCACTACGTGCAAGTGAACGAATCTTTTTACTGAACGGAATCAAATGATTCGAATCATCGGAATGAACCAAACCCCCCTCACTAGACTCGCGCGAGTCATTAATGAGAGGTGTGACAAACCGCCTCGGCGTTTCATACAAGCTCTTCTGACACCTGTGGTGTTTATGTATCGCATCCCTCCACATTTGGAAATTAATGTTTGTTTTTTCGTCATATAGGCCTACGTCTTTTCCTTTCCTGAATTGTGAACGTATGTGTGTCGTACTGAATTCTGGACAACGGAAAGGTAACCTGCACATCGTTTCCTATGCTGTGTTTTTTATATTCATGTGCGCCTATTTTAACGATTGTTTGTTGCAAAGGAATAAATACCGTGTCAATGTTTTTATATATCTATTTAGGAGTTTAAGAGTGACTTGATATTAATCATCTTTGCAGCGAAGTTTAGCAAAACATGTTTTAGTCAACTATAATTGCTTATTATTATTATTATTATTATTATTATTATTATTATTATTATTATTATTATTATTATATTTTAACGCTATGAAGATGATAATCAAAATTCTTTCTCCCTGTGCCCACTCCCAGAGACTGTTCACTGTTAAAAGGGCCTTTTGAAAGGCTCTTTGGGGCACAGATTAAAGTCCAGCATGATTTGCAGTAAGTATCTTTTTGTTGCTTTATTCTACAGAGACGCACTATTGTGATGCAGCATTAGATTTAAAAAAAAGTACAGCTTTTTTTATAATGTCATAATTTTATTACAAATATCAAAACAGCACTGAAATAAATATTAGATTTGTAATAATAGTGGTAACAATATCCATGAAGATACTTCTTCTCAATATTCAGGTTAATGTATTCATTTGTTCCCAACAATTTTTTTTGTTTTTTTTCTTTACTTTGAAACTATTGTTTGTTACCCCAGGCCCCAGAATATGTGGTTGCAGTCTTGGCACAGATAAAGTTTAAGTTGTTTCAGTAACAATTATTCCGTATTACTATTTCTTTGCACAGGCATTGCACAGGTATACTAAATGAAGAGTAGAACCTCAAGAATTACAGAGATTCATGACCAGAAGCAAGCAGTACCATCATGGGATGCGGCACATCCATTGCCGTTGAGAACCAAACGCGTCCCTCAGAAACGGGTAAATATTGCTTCTTTGTCCCTATTGCTTTAATGTGATTTGCAATGTAGCTTAATCTCTTTTTCCTCTCCCCTTTGAAACAACCCTGGTTTCAACAAGTTTGCATAATTTCTTTGTTGAAAAATATTGCAGTGCTTGCATTGCATTTAGTCCCCAGTTCTATCCTTGTTTTCCTATTTTTTCCCACCCCCAGGGTTTTACTCAAATGATTCAATTTAATTTAATCACCTCTCACACAGATGGCTCCATCAAGCAGCCCAGCCCAGCTCTGAGTAAGACACTTTCTTCAGCATCTGTCATCACTGTCTGTGTCCCATTTGTGGCTATAGAGAAGTACTAGTTGGCAATTGTAGAAATGTTTACATACTTTTGAAATTAAAACCAGATTTATTTTTTTATTTTTTTGAGGTAAAGCAGAAGCCAGCATGACTTTTATCAGGTCTAAATCCAGTTTGCATAAACCTACGAATGTTAGTTTTGTGATCATTTAGAATAAATAAAACCAATGAGCAACAACTCCCATACTTCTCAAACACAGCTCATCATTTCTCTATGGGTGTGTACTCTCGGGCAATGCCTGGTCTCTGACGTCTGTGTTTTGTTCTTTCTCCTTAACTGCTCTTTGCACTTCTTTAATTAGCACCTGTGATATCGACCCCCTGAGACGAGGTTTATTTTTAGCACTGTCTTTTGCGCTCAAGTGTTCTGGAAAAGATCCAAATGTCCCTGCCTGTACCAAAAGCTGTATGTGCATTAAAGCATGACCCCATGACGTTAGCATGGTAACATGAATCTGATAAGACAAATGAGAATCAGCTGTAGCAACAGTACATCTTTGCAGGGTTGCTAACTTAGTGGACTGGTTTTAATCATTAATATCTGTATACGTATGTGCAATCAAGAAATCTTTCCCAGAGATGTTCTCAAAAATGATTTACTCAGGTGTTGTTAAACAAGTATAATTTAAGCACGAGGAGCACCTTTCTTTATACCAAGTCACTTACAGTTAAAAAGAGCCGTGCGACTTCCATTTCAATGCCGTTTTTAATTGTTTAACTTTTTAAATCTGAATGCTCTGCAGCTATCCATAGCAAAGCGTCCAATGGTTGCACATTTACGAATCTCAGAGCATTTAGATCATCCTGGGTCTTGTTTTTTATGCCAATTGCTTTATTGTTTAATTATTCCTTTTGCATATTAAAAAAGGGAAGTATGCATATGGATGCAGGTACAAATGAGTGATTTGTTAACAATCTTTTACAAACAGGCACTTGTGGTGCATAGAAAACCCCCATTGCTGGGATTCCTCTTCCCAGTTAGTCTTAAAACTGTGGTTACACAACTATAGCTTCAAGGATTGTTTACATCAGACACTTGCATTCTTTGTGTGTTCTTAACATATTTAGCCATAAAAGCTGCCATACTGATCCAGCGTTGGTACAGACGGTATGTTGCTCGCCTGGAGATGAGAAGACGCTATACGTGGAACATCTTTCAGTCCATTGAGTATGCAGGGGAACAGGACCAACTTCAGGTATAAAAGCCACTTGGTTCTTATGGCCAGTCCACACAGTCTTGCCTTATTCTTAATAAACTTGCACTGATGCTGTTTAAATGATGTTGTTGTTTATTCTATATGTTGATATTAAAAATCAGCTTATCCACAAAATTAATGGGTGGTAAATTTTGACACAAGTTTCCATCTTTTTAATTTTTTTAGCTCTCCAGTTTCTTCAGTTTCATGTTGGACAACTTCACACAGATCAATGGGAATGGACCAGGTAAAGAATTGAGTGTTGTATGTAGACACAAATTCTTAAAGACTTCTTTGTTTAAATTTTAACATCACTAAATGTGATTGCAAAAACAATGCAACTGTAAACAGTTAAAATGCTCCCATTTGTAATTGGTCAGACAATGGCTCTGTAATCCCCTAAACTCACTCCATTGGCTGAGCCATGAACTCACTCTATTATTTGATCCATTGTGGTTTGTCAGGCTATATTGGTTTGATACTGCTAAAAATAATTGTATTTAGTTATTTTTATTTCATTAGCATTTGATTTTGGCTATCCCTCGATACAGCTTTGGAAAACCTCTAGCACTTGTGATTTTGCATCAAAGGTCTTCCTCTTGAGTATTGCACACCTATCCTTTCAGTGATTCCAAAAACACACTATATGGAGACACAGTTGCTTAGCAACCTTGGGAGATCCCATTTTGAGTTGTGGTAATGCAGAGAGAGCTAGAAATGCAGCAACCAGCCTCCACAGGCTGCTGTCCAAAGTGCAGAATTACAGAAGACACTTAGTCCCATCTTTAGCCAAGCAGAGCAGTGGAAACCTAAGTGAGATCACATAAAATACAGTAGGAAAAAATTGAGAGAGACTGCATAGAATGTTCTTACAACCATACTGAAACCTTCATGGGCATACATATTCAATTGTTTTACCCAGCTAAATGCTCTTTTCACTGTTTTGTATTCTCATGGGGGCTCTTTGCTTGTGATGACGCTAAACTAGCTTTTCCTTGGGGATAACCGCATTTAATCAGTTCCCATTGAGTGGGCCGAGAGTGCACAAGACTAATCTTGTCAGGTAATCATGTATCTAGGGCTTGAATTGGATGGTTTTCAGATTCAGCTCTTTGCTTCTGTGTTCCAGAATCTTTCCCTTTTGGCATTTGGAAATATGTTAAAGTGTATCTTCAGGCAAGAAAGAAATCTATTATGCTTACCAAGGCTGCATTAATGTGATCAAAACTACAGTAAAAACAGTAATATTAAAGTTTTACAGGTTACAATTTAAAATAACTTTTTTCTACTTTCATACATCTTAAAATATAATTTATTCCAATCATGCAAAGCTGAATTTTCAGCATCATTACTCCAGTCTTCAGTGTCCCCTGATCCTTCAGAAATCATTCTAATATAAATACATAAGTTCTTACTGACCCCAATAAATTGTATTTGCAGATTTTTGCCCAAAATATGGACAACAAAAATGCTTTAGCAGATTTTTTTCTTCTGTGCCTGAATATGGTTTTATCCAATTTCTGGACATGTTCACATCTCTTACTTATGGATCATATTAAAAAGAAATAAGTATAAGAACATGCTTAAAAGAAAAATCTGCCACATCATCACACTACAAAAAAAAAGGAAATATCTTTCTAATTTTAGCAGATAGTACACCCCTGGACAAAAAAAGGGCAAGACAAAATGGCAAAATATTTAGTTTTAAAGTAAATTTTTGCACTATTCAGCCTTCCCCAACTTGCAGACAGCTATTTAAAGGAAGAAAAAGTCAATGTTTTCCACTCAATGGCTTCAAAAAGTTTGTGAGTAGTAATGTCTTTGTGAGTTTGTGAGTAGTAATGTCTGCCAGTTCGTTTGAGTTTAATGTGAGACCAAATATTCACTATAGGGTTTTAACCTGGCCAAAACATGAGCATCGACAGACTTGTTTCTCAAGCCATTTCTTGGTTGTAATTGCAATTTGGGCATGAGCATTGTCTTGTTTAAGTATAACATCTGATCATTCCTCATTATATAACAACTTTTCCTTTGTGGGATACAAGCCATTCTGCAATATTCTGCTGTACTCCAAAGCGTTAAATGACTTCTCAGAAGTAGTTCAACAATATCAGCAGCTAAAAAGGCTCCCCACACAATGACACCTCTTCCTCCATGCTTTACTGGGGCACAGATGCATTTATTATTATATTTCTCAGCAGATTTCAAAAAGACACCACTCTGGGGCATCACCATGCAACTCGTGTTACAGTTCATCTTCCTATATTCTGCCAAAAACTTCATTCCATCTTTGAAGTTTTTCTGAGGATGGCAATGGCTTTTTAAGTAGTGCCTTTGCTTAAATGTAGGTAATTTCCTAACAAATAATTTGTGGTTAAGACAATTAAAATCTTAGGCCACGCCCCAAATGGCTAAACACTATCTTATTCTTTTTTTTTGCCCAGGAGTGTAGAGCTCTTTATGTGGAGAACCAAATGGAGCATAATATTGCTTAATTATCAGTAGCAATCTAAGGAAGCAGAGAATAGATGTTGGCTAAATCAAGGATAGAAAAATAATGCTGTGTTTGCTCTCTTTTCAATACAAACATCTGTTCCTGAAATTCAAGTCTGCATAAATTTATGGGAAACACTGCACATTTACATTTTCAAGAATGGCACAATGGGTCAGCACTGCTCAAATCCCTGTGCAGGGCCAGACGCTATGCAAATTGAAGTATGGTACATTGTTTTATGGTAGTGTGTGCTGGTTATTTTGATGGGCAATGAAAATAGGCCTTTCATACTAGACTCCAGGTTGAGAATTAATCATTCGTTAAATAACTGAAAACTGAAACCGATATTGCCTGTCCACCTGTATTGATGTTCCCGTGTGCTCATTTTGCCACATGCCCAGCCATGCTGAACAAAAACACAAACCTTTTGATGTTTCATGATTCACATTTACATTAATTTATCAGGCTGATGTTTTTACAGAATATACTAATGGATGGTTCTCAAACGACACATCAATTTTGGGGGGGAAATGTTAAAATTTGTATGACTTTATATGGGGAGGCGTTCTTTTTAGGTTTTTATTTTTTATTTTTTTAATGGCATTTTGCCTTTTCTACTTCCTTTTAAGTGGTTTGTTGGACTGATTCTATGAGTGAATCTTTCTAAAAGGATGAAGCACTTTCCATCATCCAAGAACCACAAAATTGTTTTGTGATTGCTTTGCTGTTACACCTATTCGTACTAAATAGGTTGTGTGACATTTTTTTGATATGATTCTACTTTTATACTTCCCAGACTTGATCTCTCACCTCCTGGACTCTGTGGTTGACCCTTTAACTGAGGAGGTCAAGCAGTTGAAGTACGAGCAGATTGTCGTTGCGGAGTCATACAGCGGCCCTCGTCTCTCCTTCCCACTGAGCGTGACTGATACCAATGCCCTACTCAGTGCCTTCAAAGTGGAGCAGGTACAACACTATAAAACTTTCACTGATCGTCTGAACAAATATGAGCCTTCTGGCAAAAAACAAAATCATCTTTTGCATTATCTAGCTCTGTCTAGAAAACCTTAAATGGATTTCAAATTGTGGTATATTATACCTTATTTTCTCAGAAGGATTTTTTAAAATGATTTTGAACCGAATGATCATTGCAGTATGTGCAAGGCAGATACTGTGTATTTAAAATAATGAGAGAACTGTTTTCTAGTATTTTAAAATGTAATTTGTACATTTTCATGAATTTTCAGCAGCCAGACTCTGGTCTTCAATGTCACATGACCCTTCAGAACTCACTCTAATATGCTAATTTGGTGCTCAAGAAAACATTTGAATTATTATCAATAATTTAAAAAAAACAGTTATATAGAGAATTTTTCAGGATTTATTTGAAAATAAATAGAATAGAAAATATGTATTTTTTCATTAAACAGTATTTAAACATAAGCCTAACTAAAAGTTTTCCTGCTATTCTAAACATTTGACTATTTTAGGAACTGCAAGCAAAGTTAATAATGCATTGACGTGTACATGTATGACTACATCTCTTATTCAGACTCTTCATGGGAAATATGTGCTGCAGATACTATATGAAACGAAGAAGCTCTTGAAACAAATGCCAAACGTCATATACCTGTCGACGTCCTATGCCAAAGAGATAACTATCTGTGGTAAGACTATGTGTGTCTAGTAAAATACTAGAATCCATAAATTGCATAATAAGTTGCATTAGTGAATTTGAGATATGTGCAATATTTACGATATCTTGCTTGGGGAAAAAGTGATGGCTGCATGAATGAATGAGTGCTTATTTATTTTGCACTTCATAAAGCCCTTCACTGTATCTCAATGGGCTCATCACAGCCAACCTGCACCATTTCATACTCAACAGCGCTCCAGATTCAATTAGTACAGAAAAGCATGCATGAATAACTGAATTCCCATCTTGGAATACTCTGTAAGAGATCACGCTATAGCACTTAACTTGTTTCTGTGTTGCATATTTTCATCCCTGATACCAAATATTATTCCCTGGAATGATAAACAGCTTTTATATGCCGACGTTTCTTTCACTCAGGCGATCTGCATGGTAGCCTGGATGACTTACTGCTTATATTTTACAAGGTAAATGCTGATTGATTGTTTCGACGTAGAATATAATTTCTAGTGATTGCATTTCAGCATATTGTTGCAGGGGTAATGTACCCGAAGCAAAGCCAAAGAATGAGTTCATTAAAGCCACTTGGGCATCACTGGTGACTTATTACATTTAAGATGTATTGCCTTGTTACTCAGAACGGTCTGCCCTCTGCGGAGAACCCCTACATATTCAACGGAGACTTTGTGGATCGAGGAAAGAAATCAACAGAAATCATCATCATTCTATTTGCCTTCCTACTGCTCTACCCCGACCACATGCATCTGAACAGAGGCAATCACGAGGACCACATCATGAACCTCAGGTAACATTCAAGAGATTATTGAAGGCAGGACTTTTAATAAACTAATGAAAAGCTCTTCCGTGGTTAATACATCCTGGTGGGGAAAAGTAAATATACTCAGAAGGGTATACCATGAGTAGGACGTCCTCAGAAAGCTTCAAAAAAAATGTTTACACTAAAAAAAAAAAATATATATATATATATATATATATATATATATATATATATATATATACATACACACACACACACTCATACACACACACACACACACACACACATACATACATACATATATAGCGGTATATTTGTTAGTGAGTAAAATTTGTTATCTTCCTGCAGATATGGATTCACAAGAGAAGTCATGCAGAAGTACAAGGTAGATTTTCATGTGTTTTATGCAAAACTAAGTGGTTGAATATATATATATATATATATATGTATATATATATATATATATATATATATATATATATATATATATATATATATATATATATATATATATATATATATATATATATATAATGAACTGCATTTCTACAGCATTTATTAAACTTAATTTCAACATTTACTAATACATTAACATCAAAAGTTGTATGTGTTAACATTATTTATAAATGCACTTGTGAACTAACATGAACAAACAATGAACAGCTGGATTTGTATTAACTAACATTAACAAGGATGAATAAATACTGTAACAATGTTAGTTCATGTTAGTTAATACATAAACTAATGTTAACAAATGAGGCCTTTAATAATAATAGTAAAGTATTACCATTGTTTTGAAATGTGTGGGGTTCACTTCTGAATATTAGACATTACTGCCACCTACTGGATATTTAAATGAATGTTTATTCATTTTTCCTTCTCTTTCAATAGACTCATGGCAGGGAAATCCTTCAACTGCTTCAGGATGTGTTCAGCCTGCTTCCTCTTGCAACTGTCATTGACAACAAAGTCCTTATTGTTCATGGTGGCATTTCGGACAAAACCGATCTGAACTTTCTGAGCACTGTTGAAAGGCATAAAGTAGGTATTTTATTTGTCTTTAATTGATTTATAAGATTTCTTTATAATAAAATAGTTACAGTTTAAAGCTATAGTTCTTGTGTATTTGTTTATTTGGTAAGCATCCATGAAATAAGCAACACTCATGAGTATGAATAATGAGTAATGTAAAAAAATAAAATAATAAGATGATACCTTATGTGCGTCTACTTTGCAGGTAAAGTCTGCTCTCAGGTTGCCCAAACGCAGCGTTGATCATCTCAACGTTCATGCCAGCAGTCGCAGCAGCAGCAGACACAGCGGCAGATCCAGGTCGGATAGCCCTCACACCTCCGGCCGCACCAGTCGCGCCTCCCGCAGGAGGAAGAAGCCCTTTACCAAGCAGGGCAGTTGCTCCTCTTCTTCATCCTCATCTTCTTCCTCTTCATCATCCATGTGCTCTCCCCGTGTCTCATCGCGGAACACTCAACGCCGGCCTCCTCCTTCCCCCAGTCTGCCGAGCCCCACAGATGTGCTCCAGGTCCCTTTCCTGGACTCCTTCGTCTCCTTAGAGCCCCCCGAGCCACCCCGGGAAGAACTGGAATGGCAGCAAGTGAGTTGAAACAGTTTGTTGGTGAGACTGTGTGACTAATAGCTTCTATTTTGGATGTGAAACTGTTCTGCCTTGGAACTCCATTTGGCTTAAAGCTACAGTACATATTATGACTCGTTTGTTGATTTGAAGCGCCATTTAAAAGAGTTCTGAGATGTAAGAATTACCGTATTATAAAGTAAAACCTAATTGTGTTACCAGTTAACTTCTATCATTCAGGGTTTCCACTGGCCTGGAAATATCAGGGAATTTCAAAAATGTCTTGAAGGTCTTGGAAAGTTATGGAAAAGTCTTTAGTAATTCTAGTCTATATAGAATGTTCTAGTTATGCTCAATTCTATTAGTTTTATTTGCATACTATAATACCATTTTAAACAGTGAACACATTGTCATAATTTGTCTAATACAGGTTGTCGATATCCTTTGGAGTGACCCTAAAAATCAAATTGGCTGCAGTCCGAACTCTTTCCGTGGTGGAGGCTGTTACTTTGGGCCGGACGTGACCCAGACGCTGCTGCAGAAGCACGGCCTCTGTCTGCTTATCAGGTCACATGAGTGCAAACAGGAGGGCTATGAGCTCTGCCACAATGGTCAGGTGAACATGGGAAATGTGATTAATTTGGTCATTATGCCAACATCACTTCTTATATATGTTTTTGTGTATTTATCTTTATGAATACATATATTTGCATGCATCCAATTTTCCCATAAAAGATATGTTACAGTCCTGTAAAATGGCAGTAATGTTTCTATTTGTGAATATACTTTTAACAGTACATCTGAAAATGGATGACTTCAAAACAAACAGACATGGACGAAAGACCACAACCCTTCAGTTTTAAACTTAAGGCTTCTTTAAACCAGCAATTGTCTTCCATTTATCCAAGGTTATCACTATTTTCTCTGCATCTAACTACTATGAAGAGGGCAGTAACCGTGGAGCATATGTCAAACTGGGGCCTGAACTCATCCCACGCTTCTTCCAGTATCAAGTCAGTCGAAGCACCAGAAAACTCACCCTCCATCAGAAGTACTCTCACTCATTCACTACCTTCAGTAACAAATAGGTTTTGAGTATATGAATTTGTGTATTAGCTTATGAGGAAGTGTCCCTATTTACAAACGTATTCGTTTTTAGGGTTCGTGTAGCAGAAGGTTCAGCACTCAGGGCTCTGAAAGAGAAGCTGTATGCTCACCGCTCTGAGCTGATGGCTGCCTTTCAACAGTATGACATAGACAACACAGGTTATATATTATATTATATTATATTATTGTTCAAATGTCTGGGGTTAGTAAGATATTTTAATGTATTTGAATGATGTCTCTTAAATCAAGGCTGCTTTAATCCAAATATTGTGAAAATACAATTTACAGTAACTGTTTTCCATTTTAATTTATTCCTGATGCAAAGCTGAATATTCAGTAGCCATTACTCCAGTCTTCGGTATCACATGATCCTTCAAAAATCATTTTAATATGCTCAAGATAAAATTCTTATCAATGTTGGAAACTGATTTTTTTTCAGGATTCTTTGATGAATATAAAGTTCAAAAGAACAACATTTATTTGAAATAGAAATCTTGTATAACAATTGTTTTCAATAATTTTTAATGTGTTAATTCATTTCATGAATCTTAGCTGAATAAAATTAATTCTTACAAAAAAATTATCATAATGACCCCAAACATAATATTTATATTATATGACTTTATTTTATATTATATTATTGAAATGTTAAACTAAAATAAAATGTTGTTCTGTCTTTCACAGGCTGCATCTCCACTAGCGAGTGGGCTCAGGTGGTGGAGTCTTGTCTGCGATTGGATCTGCCCTGGAGAACCCTGCGCCCACGCCTGGCCCGTCTTGGTGCGGATGGCAATGTAGAGTACGAAACCTGTTTTGAGGACATCAGCCTTGGAGAGCCCATCCCTCCGGTCATATTTATATTTTGGCTGTATGAGTGGGCGATATGATCAAAATCTTATATCACAGTAGGAGTAAATCTATATCATGTTACTGTAACATTTGTCACTTTGTAATAATTTAAAACTGGGAATTTAATGACAAAGTTGTTTATACTTTAATAACCATTAATGCTTATATTTAATAGTTATAAATACTAAAGAAGTAAATAATAGTAAAACTATTATTATAAAATGGGTAGTTGCAACTATAAACTCTGATTGATTGAGTCACATTTGAAGCCATTGTAAAGCAGGCAATATGAAATATTTGGTTGCCAAATTTTAACCACGTGTATGTCGTACCGCCCACTTTGACATCCATTTTTTACTTTATTTTGAGAATATAGTATTTCACAATTCAGCCTAATTTTGATAAAACCTTTTTCTTTTTATAGGTAACACAAAACTTGGCTGAAACTCTTTATAGGTATAGAACTGACCTAGAGATAATATTTAACATCATTGATAAGGATCACTCAGGTTAGTGTCACTGTTTTCCTGTTTGTTCACTGAGATTGTAATGCTGGTTATTTTTTGCTTATAACCCACTTCTCCACGCTCGCATGCAGGTCAGATTTCCATCGAGGAGTTTCGTCAGACCTGGAAGCTCTTCAGTTCACATTTGGGGGTCGCTGTGAATGACAAGGCGATAGACGACATGGCTCGAAGCATAGACTTTAACAAAGATGGCAGTATTGATTTTAATGAGTTCCTGGAGGCTTTCAGGGTGGTTCATAAACTAGATGTCAAAGAGAAGCAGCAGGGTTAATTCTGCATGATCCGATCACAGACAAGACAGAATTCCAAATCATTTTTGGCACTTAATTTAAATTTTTGATTTTTACATCTTATGGACAATAAGCAGTTTCTCATAGTACATCATGTTATGCCAGTTTCCAGGATTTGCATTTTCATAAAGGTAAGAAGTTTCGGTCTTACTTTTGTGATATAACTTACTAAATAAATGTAATATAAAATGTTGAAATTTACAAAAAAAAACAAGGATTAAATGCAGTCACAGCTATTGTGTAGCACTGCAAATCACAAGTACGGAATAATTGTTTGGCAGTGTATAACCCTATAATTGTGACTTCACTTTGAGTCATGAGTCATTTGTGTTGTATATATATTTCTCTCATATTAACTACTCTGTTTGCATCTTGTGTGTGATTTACAATGTAACATCTATTATTATCAAACAAAAAATGTCAATTTATTCCTTCACCAGACATTTCAAAATGTTATGGGGTTAAAATAATAGGGGACTTTTTTATATACAATTTTGCTGGTTCCTGGTAGGAGACTGGTAAGAAATTCCTTACTTGGATTATAGATTTAACTAACCATATAACAATTATTTTATTTGAACAATATTTTGTTGTGCAACATCCTTCAGTAAATTAGCAAAATTCTTGTATAATTGTAAATATTAATGCCATAAATCTGATTACATTTAATATCCATACACATTTAGTGTTTAGTACAGCATTTAGTTTTTCCAGTTTCATTGTAAAGACCCCATTACTTTGTCTACCTCCTTAACTATAATTATATTATAGTTATATTATTACTACCTCCAAAAACTAAAAATATAAAAATGTTGCATAGGCATCCAAAAATAAAATAAGTTGAAATACTAAAATTGCATAATAAAAATGTATAAAAGCTAATATAAATAAAATAAAAAAAACTAATAAAAAAAATATATATATTTTTTTTACTAAAACTTAAAAGAATAACACACATATATAATATAATATATAAAATCTTGGGTTTTATGCTGTATTTTTATCTGAAGTCACCTCAGCTGACTTGCTGTAACTCCCTTTAACAGGAAAAAGAAAAGAAAACCATACTAAACACTATTTCTGTGTTCAACCTGTTTTGAAGAGTGTCCAGGAGGTTTTTAAGTCCTTGTTATTCTGTTTCATGTCTCCTCCCCTTTCCTCTTCCTTCCCCTCATCTTTTTACTGCATGTGCTCAAGACTTCACTCTCTAGAGTTCAGTTTTCCTGTGTGATCTTCATCTACAGTCTGACACTCTCAGGATTTCAACAGCCTCTTTTATACGGTGGAATTTGCTCAATCATGCTAGGTTGGAGAGGTGCACTGCTGTGTGTATTTTTGTCCCAGCTTTGGACACTAACTCCAGGTACACTATCATGATTATGTGTTGTAATTGACATTGTATATTGATTGAGATAGGATAATTAATCTTTTCACATGATTATATCTGCGTGTGTATTAGTATATCAGATGTTTTTTTCACTTAGGTGTTGCTGATAAAGGCTGCAGTGGTTTCGGGCACTTGGAAAATGGCCGTACGTTTTTCCGGTATGGTGGATTGTATGTTACCTTTACCTGTAATCCAGGATTCCGGATCTATGGTCACCGTACTAGCAGCTGTGTGTCTGGACAGTGGGCCAGAGACCCACCGCTGTGTGTGGGTTAGTGAAATCATGTATTTTGTAGATATTTGTAGATAAATTCTTTACTATGGCATTTATAATAAAGCAGATTAGGTTTATCAAGAGCTGAAGCTAGGTAAAAAAATAAACAACAATAGTTGATTCTGAAGTTGCATTTTCTAGGGTCTCTAATATAATACTGAAACTTACAGCCATACACTAAGTTCTTCTGTTCCCCAGCATCAGGATGTCCCAGCCCTGGTGATCTCCTGCATGGCAGTACTATGGTGTCTGAAGACAGCTCTCTGGCCTTCTTTAGCTGTGATGCTGGATATAGTTTGTTTGGATATGCACTGCTTTACTGCAAAGGAAAAAGCTGGAACGGCACTAAGCCTGTCTGCAAAGGTATGTCATCTGAATTAAGCATATAATGCCAAAACTGTTTGATGTATTACTGTATACCTTTTATTAATGCTTTATTGCTTTCAAATCACTGCTGCAGTGACTTCCTGTACAACTGACCATCTGTTTGCTCTGGCTCCTTCATGTTTTTCCTTATGTTTTTTTTTTTTTTTTTTTTTCCGTTCTTACAGTGGCTGATATCATGAGTGTTCTTCATTTGAAGCAAGAATCATCACATGGTCTTGTCTCAGTGCAGGGCCATGATGTTCCTACAAATCTAAAAGTTCGCTTACATAGCCATTTAAACACCCTCGCAATCACTGCTCCCAAGGACGCTTTTCTTAAATCAGCATTGGTTGGTGTCCCACACATCAGACTTGACTTTACAGATAACAAGCAGAACAATTTTAGGAAACCAGTAGAGAAAATGCCCTCAAAGAGTCTGTTTGAAAAAAAACAAGATGGCAAAAGGGCTGAGCCAATCTTCAACCCTGTAAATTTCAAGGATCCAATCAGGAACTCCAATTTTCAGAAAACTGTGCCAATGACATCAACCAATGTCAACACAACGTCATTAGTCAGTTCCTTTCATGAATCCTCATTTTTAACCACTACCACACAAACCAGCTTTGTTACCCCAGTGATGGACACTCAACAATTTAAGGTAATGGATCAGACATTTACTGAAACGCGATACGGAAGAAATAAAAAAGCTCATCAGTCCACACTTGGTACAAACAAACTATTTCAAAGAGCCTCAGTCTCTTCAGCTCCAGAGACTTTACCAGAATACATTAAAAATAATTCACACTGGACATCAACTACACCTGCAACAAACATCAACACACTGAGCACAAATGACCTTCTACAGTCAAGGACTTTGATCACAGAAGATCCATATGCAGGCACCACTGAGCGTTTTACACCTCCTACAACAAGCTATTCTGTTTTTATGGTGTCTAAACACAAGTCCGTTTCCTCTACGCCCTATCTAGAGTCTTCCACCCCATCTACCTGCAGAGAGCTCTGTGAACAAACACAAGACCTCCAGGAATCATCTCCAACAATAGAACATAAATCATCTAGCATGGCAGTCTTGATGACTGCTACACGACTGTCAGGCCTGCATCTGAAGGCTCAAACAGACGTCCACCACTTTACTGACATTACTGATGATCGTCAAGTAAATGAAAGAAGCAATCAGAGTGACCCCGGAAAAAAAATTGGTCCTCCAGCATGGAAGGATCTTCCAAGGTTTCCATTAAGGAAACGTCGTCCAGTGTGTCCCTACCCTCCATTTCCTTCTCACGGAACATTCTACTTTCGGTCGATAAAGAATCCCGACCCGTTTCAGTATAAGCATTACATTCAATATGCCTGTTACCCTGGATACACCTTGACCAATGGTGACGTTTACAGCTATTGCCAACACAATGGACAGTGGAGTGGCCAAACACCTCTCTGCTTGGGTATGTACAAAAAGTCGTTTTTTGCTAGATAAAATTACTTTTTTTTTTACGTTCACAATACACAATCACGAAACCGTGAAAGTACATTTTATAGTGCGTACAACATGATTTTTTTCTGTTATCTATGAAGCCCATTTCCGCCACATAGAAATAAGTCATTATTTGATAGTCATATTTGTAAGATAATTGACAATTCGACTATTCAAATATTTGTCTCATAATAATTATTTGACCTTATATCATCATTTCGACTTTTGTCACAGTTATGACTTTTGATCTCATATTTATGACTTAGTATCTCATTATTTTGATTTATGTTCTCTTATGAAGAGGAAATGGTCTTTTATATTTATCAGGAATATATCAAACAATTCATCCTAAGGAGAGAATGCTTTATTTATAAATGTATTAAATTGCTAATTAACCCAAAAAGTACAACTTTGTCATGAATTACTCACCCTAATGTCATTCCAAGCCTATAAGATTTTCAATCCTTTTTTGGACACAAATTTAGATATTTTTAATCATTTGTTTTGCTATTTATATCCCTCCATAGACTGCTACATAACTGACCCCTTCAAAAAGATCATAAAACTAATCAATATTAATTGAGCAGTTTAGTCCACATTTTCTGAAGAGACTTGATTGTGTTAGACGCTAAACAGATTTAATTTAGTTTAGCTTTAATTAGTAATTAAATAATGACAATTTTTGGGTGAAATAACCCTTTAAGAAAGGGTTGAGAAGATTCATCGTTCATGATCCTGTTTAGGTGCTTTTTTTGTATTGTCACATTTTCTCTTTCTCTTTCCTGTGTTCCCTTACCCACACTAATCTGACATCTGTGTAATATCCTGCTCATCACTCCTCTAAGCAGATGACAGGCAGAAATGTTCATCACAGATGGCCTCAGACTGAATGGCTTTAACTGTCATCAGACACATCTGGGAATATGTGTTTAAACTGGTGGACATTACTGTTTTGACCCTATGTGTTCTGTTAAATACGTTATCTTATTTTAAAAGGCACATGAATGTAGCTTATTGAATCAAATTACGTTTACCGCTGTGCGTCAGTGTGCTGTTTCTGTTAAACATTAATTTTCTAAATCATGTAATTGTAAAGTGTTTACTGTCTACACAAGGAAAATTCATTAGGTTGGAGTATCTATAAACCACTGCGGATGTGGGATTTCATTCTCAGCTGTGAGCAAATGTCCTGTTCTCTAAACTATAGCATGCAAATTAAACTATATCATTTGAAAGGGACTACTTAGTCTGTCAGTTTCTGTTTCAAAAGCATTTAAAAACTATACTTTATACTTTTTAGGTATAAATCCTTTTTTTAACTAGTTGGATATGAATTTCCTCATAGTATGTTTATATTAATTGCAGAGTTAACTCCTTGCTCCCTAAACAATGGAGGATGCTCTCAGATCTGTCTTGTCAATGAACAGAATCGTGCCCAGTGTCTCTGTAAACCAGGGTTCCTGCTTCTGGCAGACCAGCGCACCTGTCGAGGTGAGAGAAGAACCATATGCACATTTCATTTTATCTATTGACTCTGGTATCATTACCATTGCAATGCGACTACAGAATAGCATTCTTTCGACAGCCAGACTCCACTGATTATAGGTTTTCCACTTTTGGAATGGTGGCTTTTTTCTGTTAAGAGGTGGTCTTGACACCGGTTTAAAGGCTTGTTTATACATCCTTGACCTATATGTCTTAGATTTATGGTTTTGGTGTCACCCCAGGGCATTGAATTCTTGACCCCTATCAGGCTATTATCTACAACTAAAAGACAATCTACAGCACAAGTGGTTCACACTGTGTTTTAAGAGTTGTCATTCACATAAAGTTGAAAAGACAATACACATTCTTATAGATTCACAGCGATGCCATAGAAGAACCATTTTGGGTTCCTCAGATAACTGTTCTGAAAAGAACCATTTTTTCCTTAGTATGAAACACATTTTAATAATCTAAAGAACATTTTCCATTATAATAAAGGGTCCATGGATGTTGAAGGTTCTTCATGGAGATGCAGATGCCAATAAAGAACCTTTATTTTAAGGTGCACTGTGTACATTTTAGCGGCATCTAGTGGTGAGGTTGCAGATTGCAACTGCACACCCCTCCTTTTTGAAGCACATAGAGAAGCTGCAGTGGCCGACACAGGACAAAGATGTCGTCTGAGACAGCAGAGAGTAGCTAACGCTCTGTAGAGCAGTTTGTCCATTTAGGGCTACTGTAGAAACATGGCGGCACAAAAAAGTAACTTTAATGTAAGGGGACCCGTTGTGTATGTAGATAGAAATGGCTCGTTCTAAGGTAATAAATACATAACGGTTTATTGTGTAAGGTCCTAATACAACACTGAATAGCTATGTACATTATATTTAATTTCTGTCAATAGATCTTCATGAATATTACACACTGACTACACCTTTTATGCACAGTTTTATGAATAGTTTAACCATGCAGTTTAAGCCAGTCACAAATTAAATGAAAACAATTCTGCTAAAATATGGTCAAATTTGTTAAATAGAGTTCTGCAGGCACAGATTCAGGCATGAATTTTTGTCAACATTTATCTGCATTTTATGTTACTGTCAAGTTGAAGATGTGTTTCTCTATGTCAGTGAAGATGAATTAGCAGTTTATGGAATAGCCTACGATTTTAAGGAATATCACTCTTAATCCATAAATGCTTAAACAGATCCAGTTTGTCTCAATAGAACACAGGCCACTTAAGTGCACTACTTGCATACACTGACATCTGTAAAATATTACACCTGCTCTGTAGTCACTTTACTGTCTCTTACTTAAAAACATCCATTCAGTTTAATTAAAAAAGGCCATCTCTCACTTTTTGACACTTAGTTTTCAGGTCGACAGAGCTTTTGTGGTGCAGCACGCAAACACTTAACTGTGTTTTAAAGTGATGAACATGAACTAAGAGGACCCAGACTGAAATGTACAGTATTTTTTAAATGAACACACGTTAAAAGTCAAGACTTTTCTACTATTTCTTTTCTCTTTTTACACCTGATATTAACATCTGTCTCTGTGATCTGATCACAAGTGGACAGCGCTAAATACATTGGTCCAACCATTTAAAAAAAAAATAATGTGCACAGCTGTACATCTGCTTCATCCCTTTTTCTGCTCATCCTGTTTAGTAATGTTTGCTTGTGTAAGTGTGTATATCTGTATACTTGGTAATGCATCTGCATATTAAATATATAGGAATGTGTAGGCTATCACTCTTCTTCATCAATGTTTGTGTCCATGTGTTCCTGCTTGCACATGCTAGTACTTGCAAGTATGTGTGTTGGTCTTCATGTGCCTGTCTGTGGTATTTATAGATCTGGACGAGTGTGTGGAGCAGCTGCACCTGTGCCAGCAGGCCTGCGAAAACACCTTGGGCTCCTACAGATGCAGTTGCAGTCCAGGGTTTCAGCTTTCTCCAAACGGGACATCCTGCTCTGGTGAGTAAATCACTGTCTGGTGTAATGCTCTGCCAATGACACAACCATTTTTAAAGTATGTCATTTGGTAATAGATATATATTCTATTCATGATTACATACTTCAACCTGAAGTCTTGATCTGTTAATGTTAGTCTTTTTATCTACAGATGTAGATGAGTGCCAGCATGCTGGTAGGGCTCTCTGTGCATTTGGTTGCATTAATACGCCAGGCAGTTTCCAGTGCTTGTGTCCTAAAGGGTACCAACTGGACAGCACCAACAGACATTGCATTGGTCAGTCTACTACATATATTTCATTTATTTATCTTAATACATCTTTGGACAGATACATAATATGTCTTAAGAGGTGGGAAAGTTATTTACAGTTATTTCTAACAGACAGTCTTACACTGTATATGTAGACTAATACCAGTAACTTAAAGGGATAGTTCACCAAAAAGTGAACATTCTGTCATTTACTCACACTCAATTTATTAAACTTGTATGAGTTAATTTTTTATGCTAAAAACACAAGATATTTTGAAGTCGGTAACCAAACAGATGTCAGGACCCAAACAGTTGGTAATATGGATGTCAACGTGGCCCATCAAATGTTTTGTTACTGACATTCTTCAAAATATTTTGGGTGAACCCTTTAAAGCCCATTCACACCAAAAATAATAGCTATAACCATAAAGTTATCGTTCTAAAAAAATTTCAAAATATATTGGAATAGCAGAGTCCAGACCACAAATATAACAATAACGGCACAGAGAAACTATGTAGTTTATTTAAATCAGCAGATGACAAAACTGCTGCGTGTTTTGAATAAACAGTACAATTATTAATAATATCCACTCTGAATACTAAAATAGTTATCGTTATAGTTATCGTTCTAAGTGTAAATGGGCCTTTAAATAATTCAATAAAGCAATGGTTTAGTTATTTGTGTTGTTTTGAAGACTTTCACTGTTATACCCTTTTTATTTAATGGATTTTATTTTATTTTTTCATAAAAATATATATATATATATATTTTTTTTTACTACTCTACCTTAAGACCTTTATCCATAATATGGCCCCTTAAGGGCAGCTTACATTATTTCTAAGCTAATGAATATTGAAATGTTTTTTATTGTAAAAGTTGTATTTTCTGATTTGGTTTTAGACATCAATGAGTGTGAGGAAACCGAGATCCTCCAGCAACAAAAGTTGCGCATGTGCGAGTGGAAGTGTGTGAATCTGCCAGCTACTTACAGATGTATCTGTCCTCGTGGATACAGACTGCACCCTAATGGACACCAGTGTGAAGGTCAGCACACAAACATGCATACCCTGATGCATGCATATACATTATATCTGCAACTAAAATCTGTGTAGTTAGTAATTCATTGAGAGTTGAATTATTGCTTTTAAGACTTCTTTCTTATATTTTTCAGATGTCAATGAGTGTGAACTGAAGAATGGCAGCTGTTCTCACCTCTGCATCAACCACAGAGGTGGCTTCAAATGTGCCTGTCCAAAAACTCACAGAATATCCCCATACAGCCGTAAAAACTGCCAGCCAGTAGACAAACACACCAGCTCCTCACAATGAAGAGAACTGATCTCATTTATTTTTCTTGTTTTGTGTATTGTATTTAATTATTTGGTGTATTTAATACAAAATATTTTGTATTTCTGCACCCACATGTATTAATAAATTAAGATCATATCTTTTTGGGTGGATACGTTTTTGAAAAAAAATCTATTATGCTGTATCTATGGCATTATTATTATTATAAATTTCAGCTTTGTTATTGCTTGACTACCAGCCTCTTACCTGCTCATTCATGCATTGCAATGGCATCACCCTGTGGTTAGACAAAGTACTTTTTATAAATGCGTCCTAAAAAATGATATTGCTGTTCCATTTAACCAGGAATGGATGGGCAGTGTATTACAAATATAAAATAGGATTTTGTCATTTTTATTTTATAGGGTTGATGACAATTTCTTCAAATGTTGTATAAAAATACTTCAGTGTTTTTTTTATTTTTGTAGTTTTAAAATACTGTAAAATACTTTGTGAGAAGTCTACATGACATAAAAATGCCATCTCTAATTGCTCCCTACTCAGCAGTATTGCCAGCTTAGCAATTTTGTTGCTGGATTTAGCAACTTTTTTCAAGCATTGAAGCTAAGCTAAGCTAAGAATCCAGCTAAGTTACCGGGCTAAAAACCTGGCTGTCAGTCAGGAATGATCACGTCTGCCTGTTGATCGCTGATCGGCTGAAAGTGCGTGCTCGTCAACTCGAACCACTGATCCAGACTAATCTATATAGAGGAAAAAATTAAATACATTTATATATATATATATATATATATATATATATATATATATATATATATATATATATACACACACATACATACATATATATATACAGTGAGGAAAATACGTTTTTGAACACCCAGCTATTTTGCAAGTTTTCCCACTTCATGGAGGGGTCTGCAATTGTCATCATAGATGCATGTCCACAGTGAGACAATCTAAAAAAAAATCCAGAAATCACACTATGATTTTTTTCACTATTTATTTGTATGATACAGCTGCAAATAAGTATTTGAACACCTGAGTAAATCAATGTTAATATTTGGTACAGTAGCCTTTATTTGCAATTAAAGAGGTCAAATGTTTCCTGTAGTTTTTCACCAGGTTTGCACACATAACAGGAGGGATTTAGGCCCACTCCTCCACACAGATCTTCTCTAGATCAGTCAGGTTTCTGGCCTGTTGCTGAGAAACACAGAGTTTGAGCTCCCTCCAAAGATTCTCTATTGTGTTTAGGTCTGAAGACTGGCTAGGCCACGCCAGAACCTTTATATGCTTCTTACAGAGCAACTCCTTGCTTATCCTGGCTGTGTATTTTGGGTCATTGTCATATTGGAAGACCCAGCCTCGACCCATCTTCAATGCTCTAACTGAAAGAAGGAGGTTGTTCCCTAAAATCTTGCAATACATGGCCCCGGTCATCCTCTCCTTAATACAGTGCAGTCGCCCTGTACCATGTGCAGAAAAACACCCCCAAAGCATGATGCTACCACCCCCATGCTTCACAGTAGGGATGGTGTTCTTGGGACACGTTTAGTGGAATTATAACCAAAAAGTTCTATTTTGGTCTCATTTGACCACATGAATTTCTCCCATGACTCCTCTGGATCAACCAAATGGCCATTGGCAAACTTAAGACGAGCCTGGACGGAACCTTCCGTGCCATGCATGATTTTAAACCATGATGTCTTAGTGTATTACCAACAGTAACCTTGGTAACGGTGGTCCCAACTCTTTTCAGGTCATTGACCAGCTCCTCCCGTGTAGTTCTGGGCTGATTTCTCACCTTTCTTAGGATCATTGAGACCCCACGAGTTGAGATCTTGCTTCGAGCCCCAGTCCGAGGGAGATTTTCAGTCATGTTTAGCTTCTTCCATTTTCTAATGATTGCTCCAACAGTGGACCTTTTTACCCCAAGCTGCTTGTCAATTTCCCCGTAGCCCTTTCTAGCCTTGTGGAGGTGTACAATTTTGTCTCTAGTGTCTTTGGGAAGCTCTTTGGTCTTGGCCATGTTAGTTGTTGGATTCTTACTTATTATATGGGGTGGACAGGTGTCTTTATACAGCTAATAACCTCAAGCAGGTGCATCTAATTTAGGATAATAAATGGAGTGGAGGTGGACATTTTAAAGGCAGACTAACAGGTCTTTGAGGGTCAGAATTCTAGCTGATAGACAGGTGTTCAAATATTTGCATTGTGATTTCTAGATTTTTTTTTTTTAGATTATGTCTCCCACAGTGGACATGCACCTAAGATGACAAATTCAGACCCCTCCATGATTTCCAAGTGGGAGAACTTGCAAATATATATATATAAATATGACAATCGCTCAGAGATTGCACTGTCCGAGAGTTTGGGAATATTCATGCATAAAAACATGATATCACATGATATATAAATCTTGGTTGTTTAAACCAATAGTCAGGAAGTTGTTTCCCATCGTGCACCCGACTGCAGAATCCAACACGTCCGCCTTGTCATCGCGAGAGTTTTTTGACACACGTCAGCATGAGTTGGACGGACCACGTCTGGACACGTTTCTAACCGGCATGCGTCACCTGCAAGCCTACTGTGTGTGGTTTGTGTCATGCGCATGCGAGGGATCACATACAAACCAAAAGGGTTGGCATGTTTATAAATGGTTATGAATCAGTGTATCGATTCATGACTTGGATCGCCAAAGTCACAGCCAGTCGCTAAATCATAATGGTTTGATGCTTTGTTTTGAAATCGGCCCATCGCTATATAAATTGTTACTTATTTGTTGTTTTTTTGCACAAAAAACTATTCTCGTCGCTTCATAAAATTATTGTAGAACCACTGTAGTGAGATTGGCTTTTTAACAATGTCTTTAGTGCCTTTTATGGGGCTTGAGAAAAGAAAATACATTGGTGTCAATGAAGGCCTTTCTGAGCCATCGGATTTCAACAAAAAATATTTTCATTTGTGTTCCGAAGGTCTCAAGGGTGTTGAACGGCATGAGGGTGAGTAATTGATGACAGAATTTTAATTTTGGGGTGAACTATCCCTTTAAAGTCCCAGTGAACCGGAAGTAGCAGGTGAATTTTCTTCAGTGCTGTGATTTAGGCAACCTGTAACCCGTGTTTTTCCAACCTTATACCGTGAAACTGCACTGGAACGGCCGTTAAATCCTGTGACTTCACACCCGTACTACATCGATGTACTCCCAGTTACGAATAAGCAAGAAGTAAGCACCTTTGGTAGTAAAAATGATTGTAGAGGATTAAGCCCCTTGTAGTCTTGGCAATTGTTTACATCTCGTTACCACAATTCCTCGCTCAGGCAGTTTGGCTTGACTTTGCCTGGAATGCTGCAAAGTCGTGAGTTGTGGTTTGAAGTCATATCTACGGGCTCAAAATCCTGCCTGGAACGCATTCCAAGTAAAAGGGAATATTGAATAGAGGGCAGGGTTTACTTCAGCGCTCCTCCTCTCCATCTCTCGCTGTTAAGCATTTTCAAACCTAAGCCGTCATCTGAGAAGGAACGCTTTCCAGACCGGGAGTAACTTTTTAGTTTTGAACATTACCATGACAAACATTTTTTTTCTGTGTATTAGGGTGCTTTCACACCTGCCTCATTTAGTTCGGTTGAATCGTACTAGAGTTCGTTTCCCTCTTTGGTGCGGTTCGTTTGGTCAGGTCTGAAAGCAGCAATCGCACTCGGGTGCGCACCAAAAGCGGACCAAACAAGCGTACCGAGACCTCCTTGAAGAGGTGGTCTCGGTACGATTTCAAACGAACTCTGGAGCGGTTCGTTTGTGGTGAGAACGTGATCCGACCTCGAACAGAACCAACTGCAAAAGTACGGATCCTTTTTGGACTGAACCAGCTGCCGTAGTTAGCTGTGCTGACATTGTGTGCATGATATTATTACCTGATAGATCGTTAGCAATATTTTCGGAAGATGAGCATGTCAAGAGTTAATAATTAATGCACGCCTCCGCTTGAAGTGACGAGCGATGCGCGGTCGCCGTCTGCAGTGCATTAGAACGTTGTTTTCACGTCGTATCCGCGCGTCATTATAGAAAGGTATTTGCATACTGTGGTAAATACACACAGTGTAGTAGATTATGGCCAGGAAAAAAAACAGCCCGTGCAGTCGTCTCTTCATAGCGTTATAGTTTGCTGGCTTTGCCTCTTCTGTTGGAATTTTCCCACACCAAAAATTCTGACCAATCGAAAAGCAGTTTAGGAAATACGCCATGGCCAATGAGTGATGTGGATGTTGTCACGTGCTTGCGTTTTAGTTCGTTTCAACTGGTTCGGACCAAAGCAATCAGTGTGGTGTGAAAAGGAACCAAAAAAGCTGAAAAATGCAACAATGTATAATTGTTTGCCCTTGGTTCGGACCAAATGAACCGAACTAGAGATGTGAAAGCACCCTTAAAAATAGACTGTAAAAAAATATGGATGTAGTGTTCGTGACGTCACCCATAGGATAAGCCGTTCTGAAGCGTAGAGACAAGCTGTCATATTGGAAGACCCAGCCTCGACCCATCTTCAATGCACTAACTGAAAGAAGGAGGTTGTTCCCTAAAATCTTGCAATACATGGCCCCGGTCATCCTCTCCTTAATACAGTGCAGTCGCCCTGTACCATGTGCAGAAAAACACCCCCAAAGCATGATGCTACCACCCCCATGCTTCACAGTAGGGATGGTGTTCTTGGGACACGTTTAGTGGAATTATAACCAAAAAGTTCTATTTTGGTCTCATTTGACCACATGAATTTCTCCCATGACTCCTCTGGATCAACCAAATGGCCATTGGCAAACTTAAGACGGGCCTGGACGGAACCTTCCGTGCCATGCATGATTTTAAACCATGATGTCTTAGTGTATTACCAACAGTAACCTTGGTAACGGCGGTCCCAACTCTTTTCAGGTCATTGACCAGCTCCTCCCGTGTAGTTCTGGGCTGATTTCTCACCTTTCTTAGGATCATTGAGACCCCACGAGTTGAGATCTTGCTTCGAGCCCCAGTCCGAGGGAGATTTTCAGTCATGTTTAGCTTCTTCCATTTTCTAATGATTGCTCCAACAGTGGACCTTTTTACCCCAAGCTGCTTGTCAATTTCCCCGTAGCCCTTTCTAGCCTTGTGGAGGTGTACAATTTTGTCTCTAGTGTCTTTGGGAAGCTCTTTGGTCTTGGCCATGTTAGTTGTTGGATTCTTACTGATTATATGGGGTGGACAGGTGTCTTTATACAGCTAATAACCTCAAGCAGGTGCATCTAATTTAGGATAATAAATGGAGTGGAGGTGGACATTTTAAAGGCAGACTAACAGGTCTTTGAGGGTCAGAATTCTAGCTGATAGACAGGTGTTCAAATATTTGCATTGTGATTTCTAGATTATTTTTTTTTTAGATTATGTCTCCCACAGTGGACATGCACCTAAGATGACAAATTCAGACCCCTCCATGATTTCCAAGTGGGAGAACTTGCAAATATATATATATAAATATGACAATCGCTCAGAGATTGCACTGTCCGAGAGTTTGGGAATATTCATGCATAAAAACATGATATCACATGATATATACATATCGGTTGTTTAAACCAATAGTCAGTAAGTTGTTTCCCATCGTGCACCCGACTGCAGAATCCAACACGTCCGCCTTGTCATCGCGAGAGTTTTTTGACACACGTCAGCATGAGTCGGACGGACCACGTCTGGACACGTTTCTAACCGGCATGCGTCACCTGCAAGCCTACTGTGTGTGGTTTGTGTCATGCGCATGCGAGGGATCACATACAAACCAAAAGGGTTGGCATGTTTATAAATGGTTATGAATCAGTGTATCGATTCATGACTTGGATCGCCAAAGTCACAGCCAGTCGCTAAATCATAATGGTTTGATGCTTTGTTTTGAAATCGGCCCATCGCTATATATAAATTGTTACTTATTTGTTGTTTTTTTGCACAAAAAACTATTCTCGTCGCTTCATAAAATTATTGTAGAACCACTGTAGTGAGATTGGCTTTTTAACAATGTCTTTAGTGCCTTTTATGGGGCTTGAGAAAAGAAAATACATTGGTGTCAATGAAGGCCTTTCTGAGCCATCGGATTTCAACAAAAAATATTTTCATTTGTGTTCCGAAGGTCTCAAGGGTGTTGAACGGCATGAGGGTGAGTAATTGATGACAGAATTTTAATTTTGGGGTGAACTATCCCTTTAAAGTCCCAGTGAACCAGAAGTAGCAGGTGAATTTTCTTCAGTGCTGTGATTTAGGCAACCTGTAACCCGTGTTTTTCCAACCTTATACCGTGAAACTGCACTGGAACGGCTGTTAAACCCTGTGACTTAACACCCGTACTACATCGATGTACTCCCAGTTACGAATAAGCAAGAAGTAAGCACCTTTGGTAGTAAAAATGATTGTAGAGGATTAAGCCCCTTGTAGTCTTGGCAATTGTTTACATCTCGTTACCACAATTCCTCGCTCAGGTAGTTTGGCTTGACTTTGCCTGGAATGCTGCAAAGTCGTGAGTTGTGGTTTGAAGTCATATCTACGGGCTCAAAATCCTGCCTGGAACGCATTCCAAGTAAAAGGGAATATTGAATAGAGGGCAGGGTTTACTTCAGCGCTCCTCCTCTCCATCTCTCGCTGTTAAAGGGGGGGTGAAATGCTGTTTCATGCATACTGAGCTTTTTACACCTTTAAAGACTTGGATTCCCATCCTAAACATAGACAAAGTTTCAAAAACTAATGTTGGACGTTTGATGGAGTGTTTCTGTGTTAAAAATACTCCTTCCGGTTTCTCACAAGTTTCGGCGAGTTTTTTTCGAGTATGGGTCTATTTGACGTTAAATAGAGCGGAAGGTCCTTGTATGGGCCGTACAGGCTCTTCTCCCGGAAGGGTGCGCGCGCGTCACTAGAGGGAGAGAGAGGAAATGCACGCTGTAAACAGTCTCTCAGCTGCAGATCCAGTCGTCCGTGAACACGCCGTTATGTGGCGCGCCGTGCTCCACTTTATTCTTATGGGTGACGTCGAGCGACTTCAGCGCTTCAGCACAGCATTCCGGGAAGGCAGCGCTGCATTTGAACCGATTTGAACGCAGAAATGACGGGAAGCTTCAAGGCATCGCTTCAGTCGCGTCGCAAAGTGGATTTCCACGGTCACTGCTGTCACAGGACTTCACCAAATCATACCAAAGAAGTGTGTTTTTGACAGAGCAGTCCTGCTTTGGAAGATGCCGGTGAGTAAATCAACTTCAAATGTCTCTGCTATTGGCTACCGTCGCATGAGTAAACATCAGTAAACGATACGATCGCGTGCTTCGTCATTCAAATGCGCTAACGGTTACTCCATTGTTGTTCTGTATAACGTTACACTATTCTGACTCTGACGTGCAAAACCCTTTTGGTTGCTACCTCTAAGGTCTAGTCACATACAATAGTCCATAAACCGAATCATGTCCTCATAAACTGCACACAAAGGCCCCTAAATACAGAACATACCACAGAGATGGACATCCTGATGTTGCCGTTTCTCCTGTTCAATTTATTTCAGCCTCAGATTTGATTGTGGATCATTATCTGTATTAGCTGAGATAGATGGGTTTCTCCACGCTTGAGGACGTCACCGCTTTGCGCGCTCATCATTCTTTAGCTCCGCCCACACGATACGCCTCCAGGCGCTCGGTTTTTTCCGGAAAGACTCGGTACAGCCCATATTTCTTTTATAAATATGATAAAACTAAAGACTTTTCGGAGATATGAAGGATGCAATACTACTCTATAGGTACTCAAGATTGACATGAGATTGACTGAAACTGAGTGTTTCACCCCCCCTTTAAGCATTTTCAAACCTAAGCCGTCATCTGAGAAGGAACGCTTTCCAGACCGGGAGTAACTTTTTAGTTTTGAACATTACCATGACAAACATTTTTTTTCTGTGTATTAGGGTGCTTTCACACCTGCCTCATTTAGTTCGGTTGAATCGTACTAGAGTTCGTTTCCCTCTTTGGTGCGGTTCGTTTGGTCAGGTCTGAAAGCAGCAATCGCACTCGGGTGCGCACCAAAAGCGGACCAAACAAGCGTACCGAGACCTCCTTGAAGAGGTGGTCTCGGTACGATTTCAAACGAACTCTGGAGCGGTTCGTTTGTGGTGAGAACGTGATCCGACCTCGAACAGAACCAACTGCAAAAGTACGGATCCTTTTTGGACTGAACCAGCTGCCGTAGTTAGCTGTGCTGACATTGTGTGCATGATATTATTACCTGATAGATCGTTAGCAGTATTTTCGGAAGATGAGCATGTCAAGAGTTAATAATTAATGCACGCCTCCGCTTGAAGTGACGAGCGATGCGCGGTCGCCGTCTGCAGTGCAGAACGTTGTTTTCACGTCGCATCCGCGCGTCATTATAGAAAGGTATTTGCATACTGTGGTAAATACACACAGTGTATGGCCAGGAAAAAAAACAGCCCGTGCAGTCGTCTCTTCATAGCGTTATAGTTTGCTGGCTTTGCCTCTTCTGTTGGAATTTTTCCCACACCAAAAATTCTGACCAATCGAAAAGCAGTTTAGGAAATACGCCATGGCCAATGAGTGATGTGGATGTTGTCACGTGCTTGCGTTTTAGTTCGTTTCAACTGGTTCGGACCAAAGCAATCAGTGTGGTGTGAAAAGGAACCAAAAAAGCTGAAAAATGCAACAATGTATAATTGTTTGCCCTTGGTTCGGACCAAATGAACCGAACTAGAGATGTGAAAGCACATATATATATATATATATATATATATATATATATATATATATATATATATATATATATATATATATATATATATATATATATATATAAGACCCACGTCAGTCAAAGCTATGGTCCAATGGAAAATATCAGCTTCAATGGAAGGAATATATATATATATATATATATATATATATATATATATATATATATATATATATATATATATATATATATATGTGTGTGTATATATATATATATATATATATATATATGTATATATATATATGTATATGTAGGCTATGTATGTATATATATATATGTATATATATGTATGTATGTATATATATATATATATATATATATATATATATATATATATATATATATATATATATATATATATATATATATATATATATATATATATATATATAGTTACGATTATCTTTCCAGAAAGAATGTATTTATTTTTGGTGTATTTTCCATATGTCATCATCTAAAAACGCATCACAGCCCCGAGGACCAGCACTAGTAGAATAGCTTGCCTTCCATTGAAGCTGCTATTTTCCATTGGACCATAGCTTTGACTGACGTGGGTCATTAGCCAATCAAATTTTGATGTGTAGTGATAGAACCATAGATATAATGTACGTAGACGCCCCATAGACTTACGCTGCCTATTGGAGCGGACGTATCAGCGCGGCGCCATCTTGGATGAGTCCCCAATGCGCCACCCCCCGCATTTATTTCTACTGAGGAAGATGTATTCCCAACTACAATGATCATATCTCCCCGAGTTTTAACCGGATTTTCACACGGTTTGGTTTGTTACAAACACATTGAAAAATTCTGCTTTCATGTAGAAAGACTTTGTATTACGAGCTTTAACTAAGACATATGGTAGACTATGACATATTGATAAATGTATAAATGAATGAGTTTTATCTTTTAATAAAGAAAACAGTTTGATTGTTCATTTGAATTTATTTCTCTCGCACACTCACACAGGCATATTGATAAATGTATAAATTTATGAATTTTATATTTTAATAAAGAAACAAGTTTGATTTTTCACTTAGATTTATTTCTCTCTCTCTCTCACACACACACACACACACACACACACACACACACACACACACACACACACACATTCTGTAACACATACAAGCTCCCATATATACTGTACCAGCTCAGAATTATTATTTTTTCAAAGGCCTAAAGTAAACGTTATAACTCCAGGTCATTCCAGCATCTTACATTACCCTGTCAGGCTTGCAACTGGGACTGGGGAGCTAAAATCCTTTAAAAAGAACTGTTTTGCACAGCAAGAAGCTTGCACTCTGTAACTCCAGCTTGCACTCTGTAACTCCAGGGTAGTTAATTTTGCGATGTGTTGCAGCCTTACTTTGTGAAATAGGCCTACAACAGACACCACAAATGACACAAGCATGAAATGATAATGATGTATAAATTGTAAAATAACCTAAATTATTGTTCAATCTTACTTGTGAAATGTAATCCCATGCGATCTGGTATCAATATTGCGTTATTGCAACCGTAAGCTGCATAAAATACAGGCATAATTGCTCGCTCTCCATTGACTCTGAATGCTAGCATTGAGTGGAGAGACCCAACCAATATGGCGGCGACGCTGCTGGATCACGCTCCAGCACATCATGGGGCGTCTACGTATATGATATCTATGGATAGAACGGCCCAGAGGCCCAGCGATGTGTCGGTGTGCTACCCCCTGCTGATGTCATCAGCCGTCCAAACTTTTCGCGGGTTGTGAGAATTCTGTGTGAAATACACTGGAAATACATATGGCCGCCGCGGATGAAGGGCTACGTGCGAATGATCGATCCTGATGTCAAGCCGGTAATGTTAGCGGTGTTTTTTCTGTTTCTTTGGATGTTCTGTTGGTCCGTATTTTTGTTTGTTTAAGAGTATTTGTGCCAGCTGATTTTGATTCTTTTCACCATTTGCCTAAACGGTGACACGTGAGTGCAGTATCATCATCAATAGTCAAATTGCCTTTTTGTCTCGCGTGTACTTTTTGCTTGCCCCCTTCCCAACGAACACTAAAATGAAATTAAATTAAATGAAAGCAACGTTCGTAGTAGTATTGCGTACAGTGCATTATTGTATTTTGTATCTGTCTGTCTGTCTGTGTGTGTGTGTGTGTGTGTGTGTGTGTGTGTGTGTGTGGACACAAGTGTGTATTATGACAGGTATTACAAGGAGAGGGTGAAATATGAGGACATTGGCCATGCCCCCACTTTTCAAAATGCTTATAAATCACAGGATGAGGTTTTTTTTAGAAAGTAAAAATGCAGAATGTTTCCTGTGATGGGTAGGTTTAGGGGCAGTACAGTGTAGGGGGATAGAAAAAAAACCATTGCGCTATTCCATATAACTATGGAATGTCCCCATATGTCACAAAAACAAACATGTGCGTGTGTGTGTGTGTTGTTATGGCGACGGCGTGGGGCTTGTTGATCGTGTGTGTGTGTGTGTGTGTGTGTGTGTGTGTGTGTGTGTGTGTGTGTTGTTGTTGTTGTTGTTATGGCGTGGGGCGTGTTGATCGTTAGTGAAGGCCCTGACAGAAACCCCACAGTACGCTACTGACACTAGGCATTGCCATCAATTTTTCATGTTGCGATTAATTGCTGAAGTTTTATCACGATGTACGATATTATCACAATATTGAAATAAGTTGCAAAAAAAAGTGTTGCCATAGCATAACAGCTTTAAGAACTATTTTTGTAATAACAAAATCATTAGTCATTAATCATACTTTTTCACTTTTACTTGAGTAAAAAGCTTGAGTTGATACTTCATCTTCTACAAAAATATTTTTAAACCTTAGTATACTTCTACCTGAGTAATGAATGTGAATAAGTTTGACACCTCTGGTAAAGATCTGTATATGCTGTGGGACTATGACACTAAATCAGATGTATCTAGTTATATTATCTGCAGGAAAACCCAGGCTGGAAAGGGTAACTAAGGTCATGTGATATCAGCCAGTAAAAAGAAAGCAAAGGATAAGCTGGACTTTGTACCTACATTTTTGCCAGGGTCTTTGTAATGCCTACATATTGTCTCTTTTTCCCCCTCTGTTTAGTCAAAGTGATTGACATTTTTTCTCTTTCTGATTCAGAGTGGTCCTGCAAGGAATTCAGAGAGAAAAAAGTAAGCCTTAACAAGCCAGAGTGCTGAAAGACCTTGTCTCTTGAAAGAGAGTGCTGCACAAGACCTTGAGGAAACGTCAGAATGCGTCTCTCCTTTGGACCTCATGTGGACCTAAAGATGAGTTTGGTTGCATTTGTAGGTTGCCTCATGCTTGATTTTGCAGATGTGGGAGAGACGATACAGCCTAAGGAACCTGGTTGGACTGGTTCGCTTTTAGTGGTGCCCATGGACGGAAGTCACTGGACTGGCGTGAAGGCTGTAGCAGAGGAGATGGGCCGCAGAGGCCACAAAGTGATGGTGGTCATTCCAGAGGTCAGTGTACTGCTAGGACCTGGTAAACACTACACTACTAGAATGTTTCCGGTTCCGTATGGGCAGCAACAACTGAATGAATTCCAAGCTCGAAATGCAAAGGTGATGGATAGTAAGCAGCAGCCTTTTTTGGAGAAGATCAGCTCCAGAATCAGTAACTTGAGGAAATTCGTGGACTTTCAAAGGGCCACAGCTGAGAGTCTCCTCTTAAATCAAGAGCTGGTGGATTTCCTGAGAAAGCAGAATTTTGATGCTGTACTCACCAGCCCAGCTGTGCCAACAGGTGCCATCCTGGCTTATAACCTCTCTTTACCTGCTGTGTATATGTTGCGAGGCTTACCCTGTGGACTAGACTCGATGGCCACAGCCTGCCCAAACCCTCCGTCTTACGTCCCACGGTTCTTTACACATAATTCTGACCATATGCCTTTCCGTCAACGCCTGTTGAACGTTCTAGTGAGCATCCTGGAGCCTTTGCTCTGTAGACTGATATATTGGTCAACTGAGGATGTAGCATCCCATTTCCTGCAGAGAGATGTAAGTGTGGCGGAGATCCTGCAAAGTGGAGCTCTATGGCTCCTGCGGTATGATTTCAGCCTGGAGTTTCCTAAACCTTTGATGCCAAACATGGTTCTAATCGGGGGGATTAACTGTGCCATGAAAAGTCCCCTGACTACGGTAAGTGCAGAGATATGTTTAAACATTTGAATGAATTTTTTTTGTTTGCTTCAACTTGCTACTAAACTACCACTAAAAGGGATAGTTCACCCAAAAATATATATTTCGATAATAATTTTTCGCCCACAAAAAAAGGATATTTTGAGGAATAGTCTATAAAAGAAAACTTTAGGATTATCAGATGGCTATACAAAAATAAATAAATAATAATAATAATAATAATAATAATAATAATAATAATAATAATAATAAAATGCCTTCCCCAGGTAGAGCAATACAACAAACTCAGCAACAAGTGAAAGCAGTATCATTCAAGTCATCTGATTGTTTATTTGTTGTCATGTGACCAACATCTTTTTACAGCATTTAACATTCACCAATACATTTTATTTCCATACTCAAAATCGCCACTTCAAATATCAATGACAAACAAATATATAGGGCTGTTTGATTATGGAAAAAATCCTAATCACGATTATTTTGGTCAATATTCACCACCTGGTCCTGGAAGGGAGTAGTGGGAACCTTGGGCACGTATCCGTCGACCAAAAATGCCTGCAGGTCCCCTACCCTCTTGATAGAGGCCAATGCAGTCAGGAGTAGGAGGAATGCAGAGGAATGGGCCAAGGAGGTGCTGTCGCAAGGAGCACTAGTTCCCGAAAACCATGTCAACAGGACCTGCTCCTCGTCCTCCCTGACCATGCACAGTGTCTTTGCAAGAAGGCTCACTGGGGAACACGCATGTTAGTGTAGGCCTCGGGGCCAGCTGTGTGCCAGCGTATCCGTGCAGAGGGTCCCTTCGGTCAGGGAATAAAACAACTGGCAATGGGCCATGTCCGGGGCGGCAAACAGGACTACCTCTGCCGTCCCGAGGCGATCCCAAATCACCGGACCGGGACCGGCTCGGTCGCGTCCTTCACCTGTAGGACTGCGATCCACGCCTGAAGCACCGGGGCGAGCTTCCTCAACACAGAGGTGAAGCGAGCGCCCCTGAGCTTGGGGGGACGCCGGGCGAATTGAATCAATAGTGCATACTTTTTACTCTTACTTCGTTACATTTTGCAGAAAATATTTTACTTTCTACTCCACTACATTTCTACAACGTTTCGTTACATTTTCTGATCAGTTTCAGGGCTTGAGATTAAAGGGGTTCTTCAGCGCTAGAATGATGAATTTGTATTTAAACTGGGTCATCAATGTAGTAGAAATGTGAAATTATTTTTGAATTTGGTGCTTTTTTAGACTGAGAAAAGACAGAAAATGTATTTTTGTCTCATGGGGATGACAGACTACAATTCCCAGAATGCTCCGCTGCCCTGTGAGGCCATTCCTAAAGCCACCAACTTGATTAAGGTGACTGAGTTGGAGAAGACACTACAATTAAAAACTAAACGTGTCTGTTCAATGTAATGATTGAGTCACCGTGCAAGTATCACAGCACTGAGCACTAACTGCAGGAGTCAAATAAATGAGCTGATAAACTCTCAGGATGAGAGCTGAGGTAATCGCGACTACACTTGCGGCATACATTCACAACGCGAGTTCAGTCTGGCGCGTTTCAGTTCATGCCTTTGCAAGCTTAACTTTCATAGAAATTAATTTGAGAAGTTAAAAGACTTGCATTGCTCACCATAGCTCTGTTTAAATGAATGCCTGTAGCTGAGCTGAGCTCTGAGTGTGATCTCCATCCCCCATGCGCGGGTTCAAAACATGCGGAAATGGCTCCCTCTGCTGGCTGTAGTCTTTAGCCTTTGGCCAAACATTCCATAGGAGGAATTTTTCCAGAAATAAAATGCATAAATCTCTTGTCTCAGGGGGATATGAGGGGGGAAAGCACAATCATTTGAATATACTCCAGGATTTCTACAGTTACAAAGCCTTATGCTAATCGCTGAAGTAACCCTTTAAGGTTTGTTCAGATAATAAATGGATAATAATAGGCTAATGTATGAACTGACGGTTGCGCTGTTGACAATCGCGCAGCCTCTCGAGGAGAAATGCAAACAAACCAACGCCGCTCGTACAGATAAACTCAGTAACATACTGCAGTAAATATTCAAAATGTGAAGGTTTTTTTTATTTTATAACATATAATACAGTTAAAAAAAATCACATGACACGACCAAGAGTCCTGTTTTCCTGAATACCATTATGACTGAAAATGTGCAAAATGTGCATAAGCAATTAATTAAAATTAGCCACTTACATTATAGATGCAATATAAACTGCTTTTTTTCTATTACAGCAGCGAAAATATTTCCAAGATCAGATCATATTTCCACATCAGAATCACGCATCTCACAGCAATAGTGTGTTAATGAATGATTCAGCGTTTGAATGAATCGGTTGAATCAAAGGTTCAATGACCTGTTCGTAAACGACTGCCTCATTAATGAACGAATCAGCCGTTTGAACGAACCGACTCAATGATGCACTCATTAAGACCTGCCGCCACAGGTAGGCACTAAAGCACTTAAACAGTCCTCAAAAAGTGTTGTGGAGGATGAGAACATCAGGCATGGACGCATAACTTTCCACATTTTTCTTCATTATTGTTATACATGAATCTTCAGCAAATTATTTTTCTGTCATCTGAAATAATTAAGTAAAACATCCATTTATTTTTTTCTAAATATTTTTATGTTAATTTGTTTAAACATAATTTCAGCAGAAAATGCAATAAAATAAAATAATAATAAATTCTTATAATGAAATCACACATTGTGCAAGGTAGAGAACAGTATTATCTTTATTCTGATGCTTTTTAATATTACTTTATTACACATTTTATATTTAAAATCATTAGTGCCATGGTCTTTTAATGGTTTCGTGAGAATCACCCACCTACTGGTAGTTTTGTTTCATGTTTAAACATTCTTTCCAACGTTTCTTATTGTATTAAAAATATATAGTTAAAACAATCTCATAACATTATTTAATGCAGTTGTAATTTGTCTGTGTAAATTATTTAATTTAACAACCATATAGCGTTATTCTAATTAAATTTATTGATCAAATTTAAGAATATAAAAAGAAAGTTGAGGCATATCCTATATTTAAGATAAATCCTCATAAATATGAAGATTTAAATGCATCAAAGCTGAAGAAAATGTTACTTCTGAATATTGATATTTAACTCTGCATTCACCCTGATTTTGTGAGTCAGAATGTAAACTGGGCAACAGATGATATGCACAATTAGCCTACATTAACCCAAAACTAACTTAATTAGAACGCAACAGCCCATACTGTTTTCTTCTTTTTAATTATTAGAATATAGACATTAAGAGAATAAATTGTTATATAAGTACTTTTATTTTTAATACTAAAAGTACATTTAAAATCAAGTACTTTTTTACTTTAACTTAAGTAGGATTGTTGTTGTAGTACTTTTACTTAAGTAAATATGGCTCTGGTTATTTGTACTTTTACTTAAGTACTGAGATTCAGTACTTCCTCCACCACTGCTCAGCTCTCATCATGAGAGCTCATTCAGCTCATTTATCTGACTGCAGTTAGTGCTGTGATACTTGCGCGGTGACTCACTCATTATATTGAACAGACATGTTCAGTTTTTAATTGTAGTGGCTTCTCCAACTCATAGTAATCCAGTAGGTGGCTTTGGGAATGGCCTCACAGGGCAGCGAAGCATTCTGGGAATTGTAGTTTTTCATCCCCATTAGACAAAAATACATTTTCTGTCTTTTCTCAGTCTAGAAGGCACCAAATTCAAAAATAATTTCACATTTCTACTACATTGATGACCTAGTTCAAATACAGATTCATCTTCCCAGCGCTGAAGTACCCCTTTAAATGTCCGTAAAAATATCGGGAATCCGATATATCGGTCGATCACTACATGTAACCAAGTTCAAAGTTATTCTCACTAGAAGTGGATTACTCATAGGCCGACTATATCGGGGTCTATCGTTAACTGAGACGGTGAAATGACGGCTATTGCTTGCTGGGCTGTTCTGGGGATCCACCTTTCAGAATATTTTGGATGTCTCACTAATTCAACTCATCAGCTTTTTAGTGTGTTAAATAGGGGGACATCTAAAACATTCTTTAAGTTGGATCCGGAGGACTGGAGTTGAGAAACACTGTTGTAGATGGCTGTATGAGTGTATGTTTTATGCCCCTCGGCTGTTTTAATGAGCAGCTGAAGTAGTAAAGCATATTATTCTCACAAAAAAAGTATCCTAGTGTACCGGTATTTCGGCTGTCTTTATTGGGAATTCCTGCATTTTGTTTAATTTTTTTTTTTGACATCTCAAGTATCAACAACCAATGAAGTTCTTTTTACTCTGGCTAATTATTAACCAGTCATGACCGCTTGCTGCTGGACAAACATTAGATTAAGTCATGCTTCCTCATTTTTGTTCTAGTGTCTCAAAAAGACACTAGAGACCTTTGTTTAATGTAAAACCATGAATGTGCTTAATGCTAAAGAAAAAAGGTTCCTCCCAGATCATATATCTAGCCACTAGTAAGCTAAAGCGATATGCTCGCTATCTATCTGATAATAAATTGCGAAAGCAGTCAGTTTGAATATTTGCACATATAGGAAGACAGACACACAGAGGCTCTCAATGTCAGGAGAAGAATATTTGTCTAGAAACATGCACTTAGCAGCAATTTTATGTTTAGTGTTCAGTTTAGTCTGTTGTGCAGCGCTGGACCAGAGTCCGGCTGGGAAGAGCAGTTGGACTGGGAAGCTCTTAGTGGTACCAATGGATGGAAGTCACTGGACAGGAGTGAAGGCAGTGGCAGAAGAGATGGGACGCAGAGGTCACACAGTGATTGTGGTGATGCCGGAAATCAGTATAAGTTTGGGTCCTGGCAAACACTACATCACAAAGACATTTCCGGTCACCTATGGGCAAGATTTAATCAACCACATGATGGTGGACTATGTTGGTGAATTGACTGCACCAGGGCAGTCCCCATTGAAGAGTGTGGCATCAAAGGTTAAACTTTTTAAAAAGATTTATAACTATATGGCCTCTAAAACTGTAAGTCTGTTCAAGGACCAGGAGCTTATAGAGTTTCTGAGAGAGCAAAACTTTGATGCTGTTTTAACCGATCCTTCTCTACCAATGGGGCCCATATTGGCATATAATCTTTCCGTCCCTGCGGTGTACATGTTAAGGGGATTGCCATGTGGCCGTGATGCTGCAGCCACAGCCCGTCCAGACCCTTTTTCATATGTCCCACGTTCTTTTACACTAAACTCAGACCGGATGTCTTTTGGTCAGCGTGTGCAGAACATTCTCGTGGGAATGCTGGAGCCACTGATGTGTAAGGTTTTGTACTGGTCCTTTGAGGAAGTGACATCCAACTTCCTGCAGAGAGATGTGAGCCTGACTGAGATCTTGAGCACTGGAGCTGTCTGGTTGATGCGCTATGATTTTAGTCTGGAGTTGCCCAAACCCCTGATGCCCAACATGATTCTAATTGGAGGAATTAACTGTGACATAAAAAATCCACTGAAAAAGGTGAGAATAACCTTTTATACTCATCACATGATACTTGTTTCAAAGCACATTCTAGAGTAGCCTGTACTAGATATAAACAATCAAATCTGTATATGCTACATGACGAGAATGTCAACTTTTCAGGCCATGATATATATATTTTAGAGCGTATACGACCATAACTCAAATACAATTGTGTGATTTAAACTAAGGCACTTACAATGTCACTTCAGGTGAACCCAAGCTAGAAAGAGTAACAAAGGTCCTGGGATCTCTGCCATTTTATTGACTAAAAAATAAAAAACAAATTAAACTCTGTCTACGTAATTCATTGCCATGGTCATTCTTGGTTAACCTAATTTTGAAAAGTTCCACATTTTCTGTTTTCAACATCACCATTTACAAACCCAACAACCAATCAGATTTCAGGATTTTGTGTTAATGTTAGGGGTAGTTTTAGGACTGGTACACCATTCTTATCAACCTGAAGTATCTTTTCCCTGTAGTTTTAGGGTTGGGAGTAGGGATAAGAGTTCAAACTTTTTTTCTTCCAAAAGAGATTGAGATACTCATTGGACTAAACTCGAAACAGCAGAGACTGCCTTGACCCTTCATCTTATATCTTTCATTTCTTCACACAAAACTTAGAAAGTATGTATTTTCATCAATATCTGCTAAACGTTCTAGTGACGATCTTGAAGCCTTGCTCTGCTGACTGATATATTGGGTATTTACAGGGTATCTGTGGGTTTAAAAAAAAAGTCTTAAAATGTCTTAAATTAATTTTGATCAAATTTTATATCTAAAATGGTATAACAAAACAAATAATTTCCATTTAAAGGAGTTTAAAATTTGGGCACAAGAAAACAGGAATCAATAATGATGGTGAGAAGAGACACTCAATATTCAAAACACACGACACACGACACACATAACTGACATTAGCCTAAAAAGTAACATAAATGCATGCTTTTGCTTGAATATGCTCGTGTGTCATGTTCGCTTGTTTGTCCATTTGCGATTGTATTGTCGCTCACTTCAACGATGATAAAGACCCGCTCATTTCCACACCGTATGGAGCGTCTAAATCTCCTCACTGTCTGTTTCAAGCAGCACCTTACAAAATGTCTCCGACAAGTAAGATTTTCGTGATCTAATCCTTATCCGGTCATAATTGTAATAGATGTCATTAGTTGGTCTGCCATGCTCGTGTACTATCGAGTTGTTAATGAGAACAGTTTGTGTTTTTGTGACAGACGGGGCTACTTTTTCATTGAATATTCGAATTGGATTAGTAACACACAGATTCTGCCATAGTCGTTGGCTGGGTTACGTACGTGTGGGGCGGAGTAATCAAAATAGGGGCGAGACCCTTTTGGGGGTAGAGGCATGTTTGTTTTTGTGATTTGAAATATCAACAACGGTTACCAGAAAGCATTTACCCCACCTTTAAATGTATGCCCAAGCCTGTTTCCTTGAGTAAAATATTTATGTTTATGATTATTTATTGGATTATTTATGTTTTTTGCCATTTGCTATTGAATCTGTAGAGTATTTGGATTCGCCCTGTCCTCATCCTTGCACATTCAATCAACACTGCCAATGAAGTTCTTTTTACACTGACAAATTATTAACCAGTCATGACTGGATGAAAGTCACTGGACAAGAGTGAAGGCAATGGCAGAAGAGACGGGATGCAGAGGTAACACAGTGATTGTGGTGATGCCAGAGATCAGTATGCGTCTGGGTCCTGGCAAACACTAGACTGAGTAAACCCAGCCTGATCTGCCGGTGATTTGATTTCACCCTGAAACTCAGTCTGTAAACCTGTACATTAATTTCTACTGCTTCTGTTAAACTTAAGCGGGAACCAATCACAGACTAGCTTATTCACCTGGCACGCAATTGGCGGTTTCAAATGATGATGGATAGAGAAATGATGGGTCGTTGCCCATTGATCACACCTGTTGTGGTCTGATTGGTTGAAGGACTATCCAATTGCGTACAGGGTCATTTGAATTATGCTCGTTTATCACACCTCTTGTGCAGTAGAAAATACAGTAAGACTCCCCAGACCAATGTTCAATTTTAAATTGAGCTTGTCTGGTGATGCCAGAGATCAGTATGCATTTGGGTCCTGGCAAACACTACATCACGAAGACATTTCCGGTCACATATGAGCTGGAGTTGTTCAACGACATATTAACCGAGCATGTTCGTGTGTTGACAACCTCAGGGAGATCCCTACTGGAGAGTGTGACTTCAACAGTGGGCAATATTATAAAGATGTTCAACATAATGGCCTCTACAACTGTAAGTCTGTTCAAGAACCAGAAACTTATAGAGTTTCTGAGAGAGCAAAACTTTGATGCTGTTTTAACCGATCCTGCCCTACCAATGGGGCCCATATTGGCTTATAATCTTTCCGTACCTGCGGTGTACATGTTAAGGAGATTGCCATGTGGTCTTGATGCTGCGGCCACAGCCCGTCCAGACCCTCTTTCATATGCCCCACATTACTATACAATAAACTCAGACTAGATGTCTTTTGGTCAACGTCTTCAGAACATTCTTGTGAGCATGCTGGAACCACTAGTTTCCCAAAACCTTAAAGCAACACTGGGTAACTTTTGCTCTCGGGGTCCCCCTACATTTGGGAAAAAAATTATGTCCTCAACTACTGTCGTAAGCTGTCATCCTACAACAGGGGATGCCATCACGCGTGCATTTGTTGACATGACAACCCTGATAGCCCTGAACTAGTAATGCGCGGGTCGTCTCATAACCCACGGACCCCGTATGTCTATTTAATGGTCGCGGGTGCGGGGCGGGTTGTAAAAATATATACAGTGGTGTGGGGCGGGCCAAATAACTTCATAAAAGCGTCCCCGCTGGTTGGTGCAGCACTAACAGTTACCCTGAACACTGCAGGAGGAGTTCACATGCAGCTGTTCTTCTGGCGTCGCGTGTGAAATGTCTTCATGTACAGTCAGTGGCATATGTTTCAGCGTGTCATATGAATATAATTTCATGGGTTTTATTTTTTTCAAACGCCAAATAATCGCGATGCTCACGTTTACAAGCCAGCGTCATTATAGTAGTCTATTGGTTACCGTTTTACAGAATCTATATGATACTTCAATTCAATGTTTGAGTGGTAGGTAATCACCGTAACAAGCAGGACAGCATCGGTCGGGCACGCCTCCTTCAGCTCACGCCGACGAGCAAACGCTGGTCCAATGTTGATCCTCGTCCTGCCTTTAATCCGATCACTTTTTCGTTTCCTCTTATTGCTTTCCTCCAACAAAACCTTTTCTTTCTTATTTGTCTGTGCTGCTTCGGACATGACTATATTATCCGACGAACAAAGTTGGGCTTGCACGTCCGAATTTAAGGAAGTGTGGGTGTTGGTGGAAGTGACGTATATGCCGTAAAGCAGTCGAATTTTGTAGTTCTTTTTGTTCTCGGGTTACTACCCGAAACCCGAAGTTTAAAAGTATGATTAAAAACGATACAGACCCCATCAAGCTATGCCAGACGTGTCATTCAAACTATTGTAAGTCGATGTACAAGAGTCTTGAAAATATATTATGAAGGTTGAAAAGTTACCTGGTGCTGCTTTAATGAGTCACGACATTCGGGACTCATATTAAGGGATTAAACTAAAGCATCTGAAGGTTTACCTACACTGGAAAGGGTGACAAAAGATTCTGAATCTCAGCCAATAAAAAGAAACAAAAGACGAGCGGGACTCTGAACCTACATATAATTCATTGCCAGGGTCATTTTGGGTGAATGTTCTACATGTTCCTGTAGCAACATTCTTGTTGGTCCCAGAACAACATTTCTGACAACCAATCAGAATTTAGTGTTTGGTATTAATATATGCCCTGCAGACTAAACTTGACCACGGCAGCCTGCCCAGTTTATGTGCCTTATGTCCCAATATTCTTCACACAAAACGTATACAGTATATATTTTCATCAACTTTTGCTGATATTCTAGTGTGCATCTCAAAAGCCTTTTCTGATATTTTGGTCAACTTTGAGATCAAAGCTGAGGTGATAGTTATTTTCATGAGGTGCAGAGAATAGCCTTTGGTTTGAGAAACCATTGCTTGTCTTGGATGACAAACTATAAAATAAGCTCTTTAGGAAATACATAAGTCAGCTAAACTGCTAATATATTAATGTGTTGCAGCATGGTTCTATCTTGAAAAGTAGTTCAAGTATTATTGTTAAGTTCTGCCGATAATGAAGTTCTCATTAGACTAACATAATTGTAATTATTACCCAGTAAAGACAGTGTGCAGCAGGGCAAATTCTATGAAATATAAAGTTAATCTTTCAGATTTTTGTTAACCATAGACTCAGTATCAACATGTATTAGTGACACTGTTCCGTAACACCATGAACGTGTTTTATGGTTAAAAAAATTAGTCCCTCCCTCTTAAACTGGCTGCTCTATAAATCGCACATAGTGAGGTAATTGGACACATCGATGTAAAAGTTAATATCGTCAGGAGAGAAAGATGCACTGTCTAGCAATTTTATGTCTAGTGTTCAGTTTAGTCTGTTGTGCAGCGCTGGACCAGAGTCCGGCTGGGAAGAGCAGTTGGACTGGGAAGCTCTTGGTGGTACCAATGGATGGAAGTCACTGGACAGGAGTGAAGGCAGTGGCAGAAGAGATGGGACGCAGAGGTCACACAGTGATTGTGGTGATGCCGGAAATCAGTATAAGTTTCGGTCCTGGCAAACACTACATCACAAAGACATTTCCAATCAGACATACGCCGGAATCATTTAACCAGACATTGACTGAATATATTCATCAATTGACAACCCCAGGAGAATCCCTACTGGAGAGGGTGACTTTAATGGTGAGCAGTATGAAGAATTTTGTTAACTTAATGGCCTCCACATCTGAAAGTCTCTTAAAGAACCAGGAGCTTATAGAGTTTCTGAAAGAACAAAACTTTGATGCTGTTTTAACCGATCCTACCTTACCAATGGGGCCCATATTGGCATATAATCTTTCCGTCCCTGCGGTGTACATGTTAAGGGGATTGCCATATGGTCGTGATACTGCAGCCACAGCCCGTCCAGACCCTCTTTCATATGTCCCACGTTCTTATACACTAAACTCAGACCGGATGTCTTTTGGTCAGCGTGTGCAGAACGTTCTCGTGGGAATGCTGGAGCCACTGATGTGTAAGGTTTTGTACTGGCCCTATGAGGAAGTGACATCCAACTTCCTGCAGAGAGATGTGAGCCTGACTGAGATCTTGAGCACTGGAGCTGTCTGGTTGATGCGCTATGATTTTAGTCTGGATTTGCCCAAACCCCTGATGCCCAACATGATTCTGATAGGAGGAATTAATTGTGAAATTAAAAACCCACTGACGAAGGTGAGCAAACAAAAATAAAATTGTGTGACTAGAAACTGTCTAAATGAGGTGGTAAAAAATTGGTAAAATTTTCATAAAGGCCAGATAAATGTATTGATGTAGAATATTCATAACTTTCGGGACTCATATTGAGTGATTAAACTAAAGCAATGTCATTGTCACTACAGTATCTGCAGGTGAACCTAGACTGGAAAGGGTGACAAAAGATTGTGGATCTCAGCCAATAAAAAGAAAAAAAAGATGAGCTGGACTCTGAACCTACATAATCTATTGCCAGGGTCGTTTTGGGTGAATGTGGATTTGTCGAGTTCTACATGTTAATTTATGCCCTGCAGACTAAACTTGACCACGGCAGCCTGCCCAGTTTATGTGTCTTATGTCCCAATATTCTTCACACAAAACGGATACAGTATATATTTTCATCAACTTTTGCTGACATTCTAGTGAGCATCTTAAAAGCCTTTTCTGATATTTTGGTCAACTTTGAGATCAAAGCTGAGGTGATTATTAACGGTAAAATACGGTGGTTATTTTTATGAGGTGCAGAGAATAGCCTTTGGTTTGAGAAACCACTGCTTGCCTTGGATGACAAACTATAAAATAAGCTATCTAATATATAAATCAGCTAAACCGCTAATATATGAATGTGTTGCAGCATGGTTCTCTTTGAACATAGTTCTATCAATGTTAAGCTCTGCAAAAAATGAAGTTTTCATTACATTTATATAATTGTAATTCTTACCCAGTAAAGACAGTGTGCAACGGGGCAAATTCTATTCTAAGTTAATCTTTCAGATTTCTGTTAACCATAGATTCCAGGAACACCATGTACCAGTAACACCATGAACGTGTTTAATGGTTAAATAAAAAATTAAGTCCCTCCCTCTTAAACTAGTTGCTATATATATTGCAAGTTTTGAGATAATTGGACACATCGATGTAAAAGTTAATATCGTCAGGAGAGAAAGATGCACTGTCTAGCAGTTTTATAGCCACTAATAAGCTAAAGCGATCTGCTTGCTATCTATCTGATCATAAATTGCGCAGTCAGTTTAAATATTTGCACATGGGGAGACAGACACACAGAGGCTCTCAATGTCAGGAGAAGAATATTTGTCTAGAAACATGCACTTAGCAGCAATTTTATGTCTAGTGTTCAGTTTAGTCTGTTGTGCAGCGCTGGACCAGAGTCCGGCTGGGAAGAGCAGTTGGACTGGGAAGCTCTTAGTGGTACCAGTGGATGGAAGTCACTGGACAGGAGTGAAGGCAGTGGCAGAAGAGATGGGACGCAGAGGTCACACAGTGATTGTGGTGATGCCGGAAATCAGTATAAGTTTGGGTCCTGGCAAACACTACATCACAAAGACATTTCCGGTCTCATATAAGCTGAAATTGTTCAACCAGACATTCACAGAACATTTTTATCAATTGATAACCCCAGGACAATCACTACTGGAGAGGGTGACTTTAATGGTGAGCAATATGAAGACGCTTTTTAACTTAATGGCCTCCACATCTGAAATTCTTTTAGAGAACAAGGAGCTTATAGAGTTTCTGAGAGAGCAAAACTTTGATGCTGTTTTAACCGATCCTTCTCTACCAATGGGGCCCATATTGGCATATAATCTTTCCGTCCCTGCGGTGTACATGTCAAGGAGATTGCCATGTGGCCGTGATGCTGCAGCCACAGCCCGTCCAGGCCCTCTTTCATATGTGCCACGTTACTATACACTAAACTCAGACCGGATGTCTTTTGGCCAGCGTGTGCTGAACGTTATCGTGGGCATGCTGGAACCACTGATGTGTAAGGTTTTGTACTGGTCCTTTAGAGAAGTGATATCCAACTTCCTGCAGAGAGATGTGAGCCTGACTGAGATCTTCAGCACTGCTGCTGTCTGGTTGATGCGCTATGATTTTACCCTGGAGCTTCCCAAACCCCTGATGCCCAACATGATTCTGATAGGAGGGATTAACTGTGGACCTAAAAAGTCACTGAATAAGGTGAGACCAGATAACTCTAAATCATATGATGAGATAGTAAACTTTTCCTAATAAAAGTGTTAAAATGTAGACTATTCATGACAGACACTGTATCATTTTGACAACATAATGTGTTGTCAAAGACAGGTAATTTGAGTGTGAACCCAGACTCTGAAAGGGTGACAATGTCCTAGGACCTCAGCCAAATAAAACAAGGCAAAGAGTGGAACTTTGTACCAAAGTAATTATTCTCCAGTGTCTTTGACTCTTGTTTGGTCTCCATCATAACTTAGTGATGTAATTTCTTGTTGTTGTAATCTGCATGCAATGTAATCTGCATTTGATAATAGTCACTAAACAAAAAAAAACAACAACAACTTTGAATTAAAACAGAGAAAGGATAGAGACGCAAAGAGAGCATTGCATACAACATAAAGGGCCGGTTTCATAGACAAGGCTTAGACTAAAGCAGGATTAGGGCTTAGTTCAATTACAGCAGTGGTTTTCATGTCTGTCCTAGACATTTTGTATGTCTTCCTTATGAGACACACCTCTTGCAGTCTACTAATGAGCTGATGAGTTGAATCAGGCGTGATAAATGAGGGAGTCACCAAATGACTTGCATTAGCTTTTATAAATGTACCCTAGAAAAAAACCTGAGACAAAACAATGACATTGGTATATTTTAACATATGCCAGTACAAGCCTCATCTGTGAACATGGGGAAAGTGTAATATTGTGGCAGCATCACCTTAATTGAAAACTCTAACATATTAGGTATAAAAGTACTTCACAATTTAGCAATAGCTGAATGCACAGCAACGTATAAACAGGTAAAGCAGCAAAGACAGCAAACTAGGCCGTGTCTGTGTTGTAAACATTATTTCAGTGACAAAGCATATTTGAATAGTAGGCTATGGGTTAAATCCAGATTGCCCATCAACCAGAGTAGGTGATAAGTCAAGTTAAGACTATGTAATGATTTGCAGCAGTTGCTATATTTCTTCTCTGGCCTTCCAGATGCAAATGCATATGCACATACAGACTAGAGTTTCATGATCATAAGGCACTGCTGTGGTAAAACAAGTGTTTCTTTACCTGTACCCCTCACAAATATTCAATTTATTTTGTTTAATTATTCTGTACAGTACTACACAGCTTACCGAGTGGTATTGTTGTTGTTAGCATCTGTCCTCACTCAAGTTTCATGAAATTACTGCAGGTGTCACTGTTCTCTCAGTCATATTTGCAGTCCTAGTCCTAAAGAGACAAACAGCAGTTCAGTGAGTTGTTAGTGTTGTACTCCTACACTGGAGCTGGGTGGGGGTGATTAATGTTGAGATATTAACCCACAATGGCTTTTGTAGGATTTTGCATGTGGCTGTTACTGGGTCAGTAATAATAATAATAATGCATTTTATTTAATGGCGCCTCACAATAAACTAGATCACTACACAAAACAAACACTCCGCATATACAGAAAAAGTGCAATCAAGACTCAATTAAACACATTATAAAAAAGCCTTTATAAAAATATGTCTTAAGACACGTTTTTAAAGTCAATAAACAATCACTGTTACGAACATCAAGAGGAAGGGAGTTCCATAAGCGGGGGGCCGCATAACTAAATGATCTGGCACCCATGGTTGTTAGTTGAATCAGAGGTACCACAAGGGGTCAGTGGTACTTTTGTTGTAGTTGGCAGTACTTTAAGTGCTTGGAATTTGTGTGGGAGAGTTGGTAGAATCAGATTGCAGCTAGTGTCATTTGAGCAGACAGTAAGTATTTAAAATATTGAATGAGGTAATTTTTTTTTTACTAATGCCATTTCTCAAATAATTTAAAGAAAGCTATTGCCAAAAAATTTTAACTACAGTGACTAATAGAAAAGTGGTGGTATTTTTTGACCAATGGATCCACCAAATTAGCTGGTAATATAATAGTAGGATTTATTTATTTAATTTAAGACTTTAGTAACATTTTAGAATACTGTTCCGTCATTACAATAACATAGGAACAAATAGTAACACACTATTAAAGAGATAGTTTGCCCAAAAATGAAAATTACCCCATGATTTACTTACCCTCAAGCCATTCTAGGTGTATACTACGTCCTTTGTTCCGATGAATACAACTGTAGTTTTATAAAAAAATATCCTGGCTCTTCCAAGCTTGATAATGGCGTTGAATGGCAGCACAAAATGTGAAGCCCAAAAAAGTTAATAAAGGAAACAAATTGATGGGTTTTTGTAAGAAAAATATTCATATTTAACACGTTTTAAAGTAAAATATCTAGCTTCCATATTCAACTTACGAAAAAAATTTAACTGCCGTGATAATGGCGTCAGAAAGCATTTTTAGCTGCCAGAGGCCCTTTCTTCATAAGTTGAATACGGAAGGCAATCTGGTGGAAGCTAGATATTTTACTTTATAAAGTTTGAAATATGGATTTTTTGTGCAATGTGGAGACATTCCATAGGCGTAATTGTTTTTATACTGTAAAAAACGTATTTTCTATCCCCTTACACTGCCCCTGCCCCTAAACCTACCCATCACAGGAAACATTCTGCATTTTTACTTTCTCATAAAAACGTATCCTGTATGATTTATCAGCATTTTGAAAAATGGGGTCATGGGTAATGTCCTCATATTTCACCCTCTCCTTGTAAAACCTATGTCATACCTGTGTCATTATACACATTTGTGTCCTGATATTTCACAAAAACAAACACACACACACACACACACACACACAAACGCTTAGCTTCAGAAGGACGTTATTACCCCCCTGGAGCCGTGTGGATTACTTTTATAATGGATGGACTTATGCTGTAAATAAGAGTTCTTAGTAGTCCTCTGTGAGTTATGAAAAAATAGTATTTAGAGATTAGCTAATAGTGAACTATCACATTCTACTGAGCACTATTACTTGCTAAATCATTAATAAAAGTTTCATGTTGGTTATTTGTAGTTACTAGAGTCTTAATATGGCATTACTCATTTGTTTCTGTGTAGTTATTCATCAATGACGGAACAGTATTCATTTACCAAGAATCAGTCAGTGGATTAACATAAACAAGAGACCATCAGAGAACTATACTGCAGTATATCTCATTCCTAATGTCTTTCTTGAAGGAAATATATAGTTAATATCTCATTATTGGCAAAATATCCTATGTTGATATTATTGTTATGGAATGCAGTTTAGAAAGCTTGTGGGGTGTATTGTTAGTCACGCTATCTCTTTAACATGGGGAGATGGAAAGGAAAGGAGTGGCGAGCTTCTCACGCGAGCTGGGTTTGAGGGGAAGGGGGAGGTGCTGGTAGGAGTTACATTTCTTCCTCCTTATGCTCTTGAGTTTATTCAGCTGGCTGTAAATTAGTCTTAGTAAAGAGTTGTCTTTACTTAGGAATGATGTCAGATGCTAAATGCTAAATCCATAGTTATCCCAGCCAATGATGCGTACAAAGTTTTTAATTTTGTATTTAAAAACCCCATTCTCTTGTAATGAGTAATGTTGCAATCTGGTTACGGGATATAAAATTCACAGATTTGTAAAACAATAGTTGATATTTTTTATGTAAATTTTTATGACTAAATAATAATAGTGCAGTCTCTTCTTGTAATGTTATTTAATGGGATGTTGTGTAACTCTGTGCTGGCCCTCCAAAGCACTTTTTTTCCTTTTAGGAAATGTTTATTTACACTTTATTTTTATTGGGGGGGGAGAGACAGGATGGTCCCCGGACTGCCACATCCATCATTTGCATGATTAACATCTGCAAGTCTGCAACTGAAAACAAAGACAGTTGTCATTCCCTCTTGTGCTTCCTTTCACTCTCAGTCACACGCGAGAGAGTCTAAACACAGCCCCTTTCCCTGGAGGAGGAGTTTTGTCCTCATCCTTTTCTTTCGGTGCTTGTGTCTGGTCTTAGGCAGACCCAGTTATGTTGAAGGAGGGCTGGCTGTGGGGGCTGGGTTCAGGGCTGCTGCTGCTTTGGCTGGGTGCCTGGCTGAGGCCTGTGCAGGGTGGCCGGGTGCTGGTCATGCCTGTTGAAGGCAGCCACTGGCTCAGCATGAAGGTGCTGGCGATTGAACTGGCCCAGAGAGGCCACGACATCCTAGTGCTGGTGCCTGAGACCAACATCTTAATCCAGAGTTCAGAGCTCTTTCGCACCGAAACCTTCCCGGTGAGCATCTCCAAGGAGGAGCTGTCCTCCAGTTTCAAAGGATTTCAGCAGGGGGTGTTCAAGCGAAGTCCTGCAATGATGGACATCATTGTACAATTGGAGCGCCTGATGAACTTCACGGGAACACAGGTACAAGGATGCGAGTCGCTGCTTTACAACAAACCTTTGATGCAGAGGCTGAAGAAGGAGAATTTTGAATTGCTGCTCACCGATCCCTTCCTGCCCTGTGGACCTATTATCGCTACCGCACTAGGTCTCCCTTCTGTCTACTTCCTGCGTGGCGTGCCTTGCGGCCTTGACATGTTGGCTTTACAGTGTCCTTCTCCTCCATCCTACGTACCTCGGTTTCAGTCTGGCAGCACTGACAAAATGACTTTCGTAGAACGCATTCAGAATTTCGTCATGAGTGGCGTGGAGCTGGTGCTGTGTCGAATAATGTACGCCAGTTTTGATGAACTTGCTGCAAGATACCTGAATGCGGATGTGACGTACCACGAGATCATTTCCCACGGAGCTATTTGGTTGCTTAGATATGACTTTACATTTGAATACCCCAGACCTCTCATGCCAAATATGGTCTTAATCGGGGGCATCAACTGTCGGAAGAGCGCCATACTTTCTGCAGTAAGTCACCAAAGGTGCCTTTTTGTGCTGTCTTTTGGATATTGTCAGTAGTAGATTTGTAAATATGCTAACACAATGCTGCTTTTCCTTCAGTTTTACAATGAAGTATTTCCCTTTTATAAATTCGTTGTTAAAGGATTAGTTCACTTTAAAAGGAAACTTACCTCATGATGTACTCACCTTCAATCCATCCTAGGTGTATATGACTTTCTTTTTTCTGATGAACACAATCTGAGTTATATTAATAAATATCCTGATGTTTCTAAACATTATAATGGCAGTGAACGGGGCTCACAAGTTTAAGCTCAAAAAGTTGCATCCATCCATAATAAACATACTCCACACAGATCCGGGGGATTCATAAAGGCCTTCTGACATAATTGTTGGGTTTGAATTACACTTCTGATGTCATTTCTAGCAAGAAATCACTACTGTAGTAATTAAATATGTTTTTAGTTCTCACCAAAGCTCTCTCTATTTTGCTGTAGATCATTAAACTGTTGCACTGCCTTAGAAGTCCATCCGAAATTAGTTTCATGAGATGCCTTCATGCACAAAACACTGCCTTACAAGTCATTGTCTGATGAGGCAGCGAGGCAACGAGTATGCTGCCTAGGTTTTCGGACGCAGCCCATATCGCTTGTTTCTGCTTCTTCACAGGAAATTCTGTGAATGGCAGGAAAGAATTGTCTCCTAGATAACTGAGAATTCCGTCAATGGCAGGGAAAGGGTTAATATAAGTTCTTAAACATGTTCAGAAGGGAGGTCTAGTCCTAGGCTATGATTTTCTAAAGAGGACAGAAGTTATGTCACCTCTGTGGCTGGGGTCAGTGTCAGTTCAGGGAATATGGGTTCGATTTTTGAGTTTTGACATTGGTGCTTGTCCTAACATGAATTATGTTTACCTAGATACAAACATAACCTATGGTAATATGACTCCACTCTCCAGGGCATTGGTAACCTGAGGCAACATGATGTGCTCACCGTATTCTTCTGCACGCAATCTCCTGTGAATTTTTTATTTTTTTTTCCTTGTCAGCCACCCTTCCTTCCGTGGGGGCTGAAACAATAATGCTACCAGTTTTTTTGTTTTTGTTCTTTGGTTTGGTTTTTGAGGCTGTAGTCATTTCTACTGGCAAAAGAATCAGTTCTAGGAACTATGTGACTTTGCAATACGTGCAAACCACAGATTATGAGAGCATATAAGAAAACACTTGGAGTATTCAAATGACATAAACTATTGCGATTACTTTCATGTCATGTCATGAATGGACTCATGTCACATAACCCCCACCCCAAATCATCTATGAAAAAGTTATGTCTGTTTGTGTGGAGGACTTAAAGTGGAGTATGTGCACATATAGAATATAAAGATGACAGACAGATGAAAAAGGAACATGGCTTGGAGTTGATTAGGAGATAAAACGGGCCTTGCTTATGAAGCTGTGTGAGTACATAATAAAGTCATGTTTGCTTTTTCTTAGATATATTTCTGGTTTATAATGTTGACTTATACATGTCACATATAGCCATTTTGTTTCATTTTTGGTTATTCTCTGGGTTGTGGTCTGTATTTTGCAGGAGGTGGAGGAATTTGTCACGGGTTCTGGAGAGCATGGTATTGTGGTGTTCAGTCTGGGTTCTCTGGTCTCTTCCATGCCAAAAGAAAAAGCTGCCATCTTCTTCAAGGCTTTCGAGATGATTCCACAGAGGGTAAGAAAGAATTTAAGTTGAAACGGCATACATTTCAGAAACACACTGAAGGAAATTCTCTTATAGTAGTTATTATGGTGCAAATTAAGTGTTCAAACAAGGTGTAAAAAATTATTTGGACCACACATTTTTACTAGATTTAGAGCTATACCTCCATGTGCAAACAATGTGGTGCGTGACCCGAGCCTATTCTCTTCAGCATCCCAGATGTTCAGTCATCTCTCAGTTAGGGATTGTAGGCTTTATGAGTCCGCTTACCCACTTGTTTTCCTAGCATGTTAAAGTGTAAAACTAAGTGGAGGCTGCACGCAGAGCTTTGGCTATAGCTGGAGGAGAACATCTTGTTCTCATTAAAGTTATCATGCGTGCAAAAAGGGGGGTTTGGCACTATACAGGACTGGAGTGGATAGTATTTATATTAGACCAAGCACAAATCTGTAAGTCAGCAAGAGCTTACCACCACTTTTAAAGGCCTTTACCTGGTAATGAATCATGTAGTAACTTTTTCAGCAACTCGAAAAGTACATGAGTATTCCCTAAGCCTCTACTAAGATGATTTGAGACCCCAAAACACTGCAAAATATTTCACAAAAATAAAGGTTTTACATTATAAAAGATTAGATCTATTTTTGAGAGTATGGATATTTTCTGTTTGTCAAACTTCAAAAATATGATAATCTACACTTTTCTTTACTCTGCTAGGTCAGCTTAATTGTTTGCTGATGCATTTGGCTTGATATAAATATATGAATTTTCTTGCACTATAAAGCATGTTTCCACATATTTGCATTGAAATTATCACAGACAAAAGGGCACTTCTACAGTAGTGGTTAAAGATCTAGTCTGGTAACCTGGCTCAACAGTGAACGGGATTGAGATTTGTTGCTATTGTATAACTTGTGTCCATTGTATAAAAATTGACTTCTAAATGCCACTTTTTCTAGGTTCTTTGGCGGTATACGGGTGAGATCCCTGATAATGTCCCTGAAAATGTCAAGTTGATGAAGTGGCTTCCACAGAATGATTTACTTGGTGAGTTTCTCTGAAAAGTATTAAGGTGCTTTGTGCTTGAAGCTAGGGCAAGTTGATAAAATGTTCTTCACTCATATAGTGTGCAATGAGCAATATCCATTTCAAACGTTTTTTGTCCATTTAATTAAATGTATAGGCAATCTTACAGAGTTTAAAAGCAGTGGTTCTTTGTTAAAATCCATATGTGTATGCCCCTTCCTGATACAACCAATGGGATGTTTTAAAATCATGCAGTATTAACAGGTGACCACACCTACACAACTTACGCACACCACCATCTAGTGGTTGAACAACCATTACATTTGGCTCCTGCAGGTTACCCAAAAATGAAAATGGTCCCACAATTTACTCACCCTCAAGCCATCCTAGGTGTATATGACATTCTTCTTTTAGACGAATACATTAAAAATGTTATATTAAAAATATATCCTGGCTTTGCTATTTTTCCCATACCATACAACATTTCATTGGCTAATGTAATGCTTTGTATAAGTATGTAATGTTGAAATTCCAATGCAGACAAAGTATGGCTCTGTTTTACTAATCATTAGGGAAGTACAGATCTAGACCTATAAGTAAGGACAGCTAACTATAACTTTACAACTACATGTCAACAATATCTGCTAACACTTTATTTTGATGCTCCCCAACAGACATTCTACTGACTATACTGCAAGTAACTTTACAACTAGTTACTAGAGTGTCTAAAGTGGACCATCAAAATAAAGTCTAACCATTTATTTAAAGTTAAGCGATCGTTTTTTTGTTTGAAATTGCTCATTCTGCAGCACTGAATCTGTTTGTGTTTGAAAAGACCAGTGTAAATGTCAATGTATTATTGTGAAATCCAGGGATTCTCTTGGCTTATCCCTTGTGTAATTAGTCGAGGATCAGCCAACCACAGATTGCTGCTACAGCACGGATCATTAAACCGAGAACACAGAAGCGGCTTTTGTTAAACAAACTGTGTAAAGTCTTTAATTTGTGTGGCATGTCAGGTATGATTGTAATGACTAGAGAGCAGGACCCATTCAGAATCATATGTTAGATAATCCTATTAACTGTGGTTATACTGGCAGTGATGCTGGACCAGTGAGCAATCTGTCAGCCATATAAATACTGGGGAATTTTAAAAGTGCTCTAGATCTCATGAAATTCAATAGCTACCAGGATCCATAAATGAGGAATGAGGATCTTAAAACATTATTTTACTGAACAATTCAAATTGAAACGATATACAGTGGGATCCAAAAGTCTGGGATGCTAGGGATATTTAATTTGCATGTAACATCTAATTAAAGGGATAGTTCACCCAAAAATTTTAATTACCCCTTGATTTACTCACCCTCAAGCCACCCTAGATGACATTCTTCTTTCAGATGAACACAATCAGTGTTATATTTAAACAAAAAGCTTTATAATGATAATGAATGGCAGCCCAAAATTTGAAGGCCAAAAAAGTGTAATGTTTACGTGTAAGTGTATAACGTGTTAAATATGGATATATTTTCTTAAACAAATGCATCACTTTACTTCAAAAGGCCTTTATTAACCCACTGCAGCCGTGTGGATTACTTTTATAATGGATGGATGCACTTTTTGGGGCTTTCAATTTTGGGCTGCCATTCACTGCCACTATAAAGCTTGAATTAGCCAGGACATTTTATATACACTCACCTAAAGGATTATTAGGAACACCTGTTCAATTTCTCATTAATGCAATTATCTAATCAACCAATCACATGGCAGTTGCTTCAATGCATTTAGGGGTGTGGTCCTGGTCAAGACAATCTCCTGAACTCCAAACTGAATGTCAGAATGGGAAAGAAAAGTGATTTAAGAAATTTTGAGAGTGGCGTGGTTATTAGAGCCAGACGGGCCGGTCTGAGTATTTTACAGTCTGCTCAGTTACTGGGATTTTAACGCACAACCATTTGTAGGGTTTACAAAGAATGGTGTGAAAAGGGAAAAATATCCAGTATGCGGCAGTCCTGTGGGCGAAAATGCCTTGTTGATGTTAAAAGTGAGAGGAGAATGGGCCGACTGATTATATATATATATATATATATATATATATATATATATAGAGAGAGAGAGAGAGAGAGAGAGAGAGAGAGAGAGAGAGAGAGAGAGAGAGAGAGAGAGAGAGAGAGAGAGAAAAGAGTGAGAAGTTAATAAATGTGAATATAGGAAAAACAAAGAAACTTTAGTTTTTTTTTGTCTTCTTTTTCTTTACATATATTTAATTAATATTTTCAGGGTATACCATTAAAAAAAACTCAGAAACCTTCAAAAGAGAAGAATGTCTGTAACCCAACAGTTGCTGAAACCTATTAAGTTGGTTACCGACTTTCTTCAAAATTATCATCTTTTTGTGTTCAGCCGAACAAATTTATACAGGTTTGGAACAACTTGAGGGTTCATTTTTGGGTGAAATATCCCTTTAACAAAGTCTTTATTATCATCTGCTGTATTTGCCAGCCACCTAGTCTGGTCAATAGCAGTAAGTGCTTTATTCTTGTAATTTATCAAAGGTCACCCCAAAGCAAGAGCCTTTATCACTCATGGAGGGACGCATGGAATCTATGAGGGCATCTGCCATGGTGTCCCCATGGTAATGCTCCCTCTCTTTGGTGACCAGGGTGACAACGTGCACCGTGTGGCAACTCGAGGGGTTGGAGTCATCCTCAGCATCCATGATATCACTGTACAAACACTGGTTGATGCCCTCAACACAGTTATTAATGATAGCAGGTGAGAGTTTGACTGTTTTTAGATCATTTTATTTTTCTTTCTCTCAAAATCTCATTGCATCTCTTGTCGTCTCCTGTAGCTATAAGCAAAGAATGGAAAAGCTGTCAGCCATACACAATGACCGTCCCATGCAGCCCCTGGATCTGGCAGTCTACTGGACTGAGTTTGTCATGAGACACAAAGGTGCAGACCATCTGAGACCTGCTGCCCATGACCTCAACTGGCTTCAGTACCACAGCCTGGATGTGATTGGCTTCCTGCTCTTTATCGTACTGATTGTAACTCTAGCAGCCTTTAAATGCTGTTCACTGTGTTGGAGACGATGCTGTAGAAAAACACAAAAGAACAAGGAAGACTGATCGTATTGAGATTCCAAAGTGGTATTGCTTATATTTCTACATCTACCGTCACAATGCTAAAATCACGAGACGCATGACTTCCATCAGCTGACAACTGAGCCAAAGTTTTTTTTAAAGATGCAGTTTTGTAAACAGGATTCAATGTTTTGAAGCAGTTCATTTGTAAAGATTTAGTTTAGTGTCTTAATGTACATTAATCAAGGGATAGGTGCTGTGTTGAATATGACTAAAATTTATAGGCTGTGAAACAAAAGTATAAGCTTGTCCAATTTTAACAAATGTTTTCTAGGCTTTTTTCTATTGAAAATCATTCATTAACATTTTTTCTATGAATTGCATTACTTAAACTTTTTCCCCTAGATTTGTCTTTTGTTAATTTTGTTCCTATGCTTAATTAAACAACCACAACCAGTTGATTTTGTATGAAATAAATTTTATTTGCTGTGCACTCTGAACTGGAAAAAGTTCAATCCTAAAATATGAACACATCAATGCTTTTTAACCCCCCTTCTCACATGAGATGCAACATTAGTTGTAAACTTGTTGCATCACAAGTTTTTTTTTTTTTTTTTTTACATTTAGTGGCTGAAGCACACAAAAATGTACTTCTGCTGAAAAGCTAGGGTGGTGCAAGAGGTGAAAACTCAAAATCTTTTTTAACGGTTGAACAAAGTCTTGTTTGAAAACATAGTCATTTTGTTGTATGTAGGTTCTAAAAGATTGTGTAAGTGAAGTAAAATTCATAAAATACTTTCTTACATTTCCTTTAACCTCCTGGCTGGGTGCCATACAAGGACATTTTTTTTTTTTTTAGTGAATTTGTCTGACACCACACAAAGTTTTGACTGAAATTATAAAAATGACTGAAGGATCAAATTTAGCACTCTTATGGAAATCTATTTTGTAATTATTTAAATTGACTAATTTTCATTTTTTGTTATAAATAGGGTTTGTAATCAAAATGTGACTTACAAAAGGGGGCATTGATTTTGATACATGTCCTCAATAAAGGACACCTGGACTTGTTTATCAGCCATTTTGGGAGACCCAAGTGAATAGGGAAAGGAACAAATACATATCAATGTTCCTATAAAATATTAGATGTTATTATGAAAATGTTGCCAACTATTACTCATTATTACACTTCCTTTTTTCATTTCATACTAAGAACACATCAATATACAAATTAGATACAAATTTGCACTGCATTTAATGAAAAACCTATGCATTATACACTTATATCTTTTATAACAGTTGAGAATCAACTTTTGCCAATTGCCATTTTATTTTTAACAACTAAGTCCCGGTGTCCACTCACGAAGACAGCATAACAATTTCTCAAATTTCCCCCCTGCATTTATTTATGCTCTAAGTCTATACGTAATGACGAAGACTTTTTTTCTTTTCTTCAAAAGACCTTGTTCCCTTTCGAGAGAGGTTCCTCGTATTACGTATGGGAAAAACTCCTTTTCTCGAGAATGTGAAGCAAAACTTTTAATAAAGGTATCTATGTAAAGCGCAGTGAGCTGCACGGCCATAGCCCAGCGCGAGGAGCGCTCTGATTGGCCGGGCTGCGGCAACTGCAGGAACCTATGGTGAGGCGGCTGAGAGGAACGAACCAATGGGGGGCGTTCCAGAAGCCCGCCGAAAAAGGTGCTTATATTTGCATACAGGAGGCTATATAAGACCCTAATTCGCCATAGGTGTCAGATTTTATCTCCTTCAGCGATACCTTCGCTGGTCTCCGGAAGAAGCACCGCCGTTGAAAAGGCACCAGCGGAACCTGCAGCTGAGGACGACGGACTCCCTCTCCGCCTTCTCTGCCGTTCCAGCTACGCCATCCGGCGTTATATATCCTTTAAACTGTGTCTATGTTGAGTGTTATATGTGTTTGTGTGTGTGTTGCTGCTGCAACGCCACTTCTAGAGCTTACAGGCTTGTTCTACTCGAGGACTCTCTCGTTCCGCCGCGTCGTTAAGCGCCGCGGAAAGACGGAGCTCTTCTCACTCTCCCTCTGCTCTCGTCCCGTCGCGCTGAATAGCGGCGCGGAAAGAGAGAATGTTAGAGGACATGAGCACACTCAAGCCGAAGCTCTCTTCACTCTGCCGCGGCTCTTCTTCCACCGCTGCCACAGAGTTGTTTTAACTCTTCTCTCATTCCGTCGCGCTACAGCCGCGGACAGAGAATACTAGAGTGAATAGGCGAACTCGAGCCGAAGCTCTCGTCACTATACCGTCGCGCTGAGGAGGCGCCGTGGACAGACGGAGTTTTTCCTCAGTCTTCCTCTTCTCTAGTTCAGTCGCGATATCGCCGCGGACAGAGAATACTAGAGTGAATAAACAAACTCGAGCCGAAGCTCTCGCCGTGCTAGAAGCGCCGCGGACAGAGTTTTTCCTCACGCTTCCAATTCTCTCGTCCTGTCGCTCTATCGCCGCGGACAGAGAATACTAGAGTGAATAAACAAACTCGAGCCGAAGCTCTCGCCGTGCTAGAAGCGCCGCGGACAGAGTTTTACCTCACGCTTCCAATTCTCTCGTCCTGTCGCTCTATCGCCGCGGACAGAGAATGCTAGAGTGAATAAACAAACTCGAGCCGAAGCTCTCGTCGTGCTAGAAGCGCCGCGGACAGAGTTTTACCTCACGCTTCCAATTCTCTCGTCCTGTCGCTCTATCGCCGCGGACAGAGAATGCTAGAGTGAATAAACAAACTCGAGCCGAAGCTCTCGCCGTGCTAGAAGCGCCGCGGACAGAGTTTTACCTCACGCTTCCAATTCTCTCGTCCTGTCGCTCTATCACCGCGGACAGAGAATGCTAGAGTGAATAAACAAACTCGAGCCGAAGCTCTCGCCGTGCTAGAAGCGCCGCGGACAGAGTTTTACCTCACGCTTCCAATTCTCTCGTCCTGTCGCTCTATCGCCGCGGACAGAGAATACTAGAGTGAATAAACAAACTCGAGCCGAAGCTCTCGCCGTGCTAGAAGCGCCGCGGACAGTTTTACCTCACGCTTCCAATTCTCTCGTCCTGTCGCTCTATCGCCGCGGACAGAGAATACTAGAGTGAATAAACTAACTCGAGCCGAAGCTCTCGCCGTGCTAGAAGCGCCGCGGACAGAGTTTTTCCTCACGCTTCCAATTCTCTCGTCCTGTCGCTCTATCGCCGCGGACAGAGAATACTAGAGTGAATAAACAAACTCGAGCCGAAGCTCTCGCCGTGCTAGAAGCGCCGCGGACAGAGTTTTACCTCACGCTTCCAATTCTCTCGTCCTGTCGCTCTATCGCCGCGGACAGAGAATGCTAGAGTGAATAAACAAACTCGAGCCGAAGCTCTCGCCGTGCTAGAAGCGCCGCGGACAGAGTTTTACCTCACGCTTCCAATTCTCTCGTCCTGTCGCTCTATCGCCGCGGACAGAGAATACTAGAGTGAATAAACAAACTCGAGCCGAAGCTCTCGCTGTGCTCATTCTACCGCCGCCGTGCTGAAGCGCTGCGGACAGAGAATACTAGAGTAAGTTAGACGAGCGAGCTCGGGCTGTTGGGTATGTCAAGAACAATGTCGCTGCAGCGCGCGCTTACTGCCAAGGAAGTTGTAATGGCTGCCTTGTCATGATAGCGCGCGCGCGCCCCTTCCACAGCGCGTTGCTGACTAGAGCGCGGCTTACGTCATAGCACGCGCTCACTGTCAGAGCATAAGGGCGTCGGAAAATGGCTGCCAAGCTAAGCCCTTTTTTTTTTTTTTTTTTTTTTTCACTCTATCACTTCCAGTCCCCTTTATTCAGGCGGCTGGAAAGGTTTTTACACTGTAGACAAAGTGTCCACTACACAGTGTGCACCCCTACATAAGCACTGTTAATTCAGCCTCACAAAATCACAAATAAATCCCGCCGCGGCCGGATTACACCATATAAAGTCAACTAGCCTTATTGCAGTCAACTAGCCTGTGGTCAAACACGCTTGTCTGCATGCGTGCTTTCAGTCTAGACTAGAGCATAACGGCACTGTGGAATGGCTCACATACCACCCGCACTTCCTTACATTCTCCCAGTTCCCTTAAGTTAAGTGACTGGAGATGAAATATTGCAGTCAACTAGCCTGTGTTAAACACGCTCGTCTGCACACTAATGCTGTGTGCGTTTACCCCTGTGGATTTGCTCACTGGTTTGCACCGTGGGTATTCTACGTAGGTTGTGCGCCACTGCACATTGTTTACACTACACACAAAAGAGCTTTCTATGTAGGAAATGTGCCCACTTTACAGTCTGCACTCCTGCACCCAAGCACTTTTCACAAAGTTCACTCTCGCACACACAATATAAATGTGAGGCGTGCGCCCACTGCAAAGCCTGCACCGCCAAAACTAACACTATCCCCACAGTGTTACAAGCAGTGTTACAGCACAAGCAACCCGGCTAACAGGCCCCTATTACTAAGCGGCCAGCCCCCGAATCTATTCAACCCCTGGCTTTACGAGCCCAGGCCTGGCAGGCCATTCCTGGTATATAATATTGGGTGTTGAACATATAAAACGAGGTTCTCGCTACAGTTTTGCTCGCAGACCCCGCGATTCAAGCCGTGGTCGAGCCCTCTGTAAGAAGCAGTGTCAGTCACGTGCTTCTCGCTGAGGCATTGAGACTGTTAAAGGAGAGAGCGGCGAAAACAGTACACCCGACGCTAGCGAGTCAGGTTTTTACTGTCGCTAATTCCTCATGCCGAAAATGGGTGGCGGTCTCAGGCCCATTTTCCAGGCATCTGAACAAAGCACTTATGACACGCTCGTTTCAAGGTGCTGACGGTGAAACAAATCCTCGCGCACATTCCCCCCGGGGATTGGGTTTTCTCAATAGATCTGAAAAACGCATACTTCACGTTACGATAACCCCCCACCCCCACTACAGGCCATTCTTGAGATTCGCCTTCGAGGGGCAGGCTTATCAGTACAGTCATTGTCATAGACTCAAGACTTACGGCATAAGAACCACCACGTCTTGATAATGTACATAAAATCGCTAGGGCAGCCGAGATCAGACTCTGTTCACTGCATGGCTAAGCATCTCCTTTTATGGGCAGAGCACAATCTGAGCTCCCTAAGGGCGGCTTACGTGCCAGGTATTCTGAATCAGGGTCCGGACATGTTATCCAGAGGACCCATGTCCCCAGGGGGATGGTCCCTTTACCCGCAAACAATTCAGCTCGCACAGCACACGCTGCCCAATATTTTTTTCTGCAAACGCAGGGATGCCCTGGCCCATGTTGGCCCAGACTCCCTCTATATGTTCCCTCCGATCGCGATCCAGCTGCAGCCTGTGCTTTTTAATAGCCCCACTTTAGAAGAACTGCACATGGTTCTCCATACTGTTTCAGCTGTCAGACACAGCCCCATGCCTATTCTGCCAATGAAAGGGAAGGTCTGGCATCCCAATCCCGAGCTGTGGGCCCTCCACGTATGGCCCATCAACGGTATCCGGGAACCTCTCTGACAAGTTATGAACACTATTTCGGAAGCTAGAGCCCCTGCTATCTGGCAGCTCTGCTTTGAAGTGGTCAGTGGTTTTCTAACCAATGTGCTACGCGAAACATCAACGCACACTCATGCGAACTGGCGGAACCGCTCGCTTTCTCCAAGAGCTAATGGATGCGGGTCGTCCCCCCTCCATACTCGGGGTGTGTGTCTCCGCCATAGCAGATAGCCACGCTCCGATCGCGGCACATTCACTAGGGAAAAGTGATCTTATTGAGTGTTTTCTTAAAGGGGCCAGGAGATTCAGCCCGCCTTGCCCCTACCTCGGTCCCTATTTGGGACCTCGCCATGGTTTTGGAGGCCGTGAAGGGTTCCCCCTCCTAACCACTTCAGAACACGAGCTTGAAGCACATATCACTCAAAACCGTTTTTCTGCTGGCTGTGGCCTCGGTTAACCGAGTGGGTGGCTTACCTGCACTCTCCGTGAGCCCTTCCTGTCTTGAGTTTGGGTCCAGCAACTTCAAGGTTGTGCTCAAACCGAGGCATGGTTTTATGCTGAAAGTGCTATCAACCCCTTCAGTATGCAGGTCTTTGCACTGCTTAACCCGCGTCTCAGAGAGAATAAGACGCAAACCTATTCTGCCCAGTCAGAGCATTGAGATTGTATCTAGAGCGCTCCGCCCCCTTCAGGCAGTCGGAGCAGCTCTTCATTGCTTCGGTGGCCGCACTAAAGTTTGTGCTGTCATGAAACAGTCTCTCACACTGGATAGTGGATGCAGTCCCACTAGCATATAGGTCCAGGACCTAACCTGTCCTACAGGCATTTAAGCCCACTCCTCTAGAGGCATGGCCTCATCTTGGGCTTGGTCGTGTGACATTTCTTTGGAAGATATCTGTGCGGCGGCAGGCTGGGCCTCTCCGTCCACTTTTATCAGATTCTACAAGTTGGAGGTTCCAGCTCTACAAGCAGGGCTTCTCTCCATCTAGGCTCTATCTTGACCCTGGCAAACAGATTGCCTTACATTTTGGCCTGTACACATTAGTCCTTAAGCACTATTCATTCATCATAAGATCCGACTATGTCCGATCAGCTGTTCAAACGAACCGACTCTTCCGGTTCTTCATTCCCCTTATAAGCCGCCTCTGTCGGTGTCTCGGGGGTTTATAACATGTGCTTTGGGTATACTGGGTCAGTCAGCACACACGGCGTTTTACATTGTGTTCCCATACGTAATACGAGGAACCTCTCTCGAAAGGGAACGTACTCGGTTACTTTCGTAACCTCGGTTCCCTGAGAGAGAGGAACGAGTATTACGTTCCGTGCCGTGTTTATGCTTCTCAGGTATCGCTTCAGTCGATCTTAAAACCTGACACCTATGGCGAATTAGGGTCTTATATAGCCTCCTGTATGCAAATATAAGCACCTTTTTCGGCGGGCTTCTGGAACGCCCCCCATTGGTTCGTTCCTCTCAGCCGCCTCACCATAGGTTCCTGCAGTTGCCGCAGCCCGGCCAATCAGAGCGCTCCTCGCGCTGGGCTATGGCCGTGCAGCTCACTGCGCTTTACATAGATACCTTTATTAAAAGTTTTGCTTCACATTCTCGAGAAAAGGAGTTTTTCCCATACGTAATACTCGTTCCTCTCTCTCAGGGAACCGAGGTTACGAAAGTAACCGAGTACGTTTTCCTTGGTCTTGGTAGGTTAAGCGACCCCTGGTGGAAAATATATATATATTTTTTTAAATGGGTGAAAAATTTAGTTCACACACCCTTTTCTCATCGTTTCAAAAGCCATATTCAGTTGGCAAGATCACATTTGGAATTTGCACATAGCCTACATTAGTAGGGCAGGCTGCTTAGGATAGAACTTAAAATGTGTCAATTCAATTTTACACTAAACAATAATCGGTCTATTTAGATACAGGCCTTCAATGTTCATCAAAACAGTTTGACATTATCTTTTCACCAAACGTATTTTCGTCGGTAACGCGCCAACCAGTCAGCGTTTACCGAGTCATAAAATCCCCCAGTGCCATGACTCGGTTAGCTACTAGTTTAAAATCTGAACACTGGATGAAAAGATTAGTTGACTGATTGTCTTTTCAGGTTATTTTATGTCAAAGTGGTGACAGTAACTCGTTAAGCTAAGAAAAGACAGCAACTCAAAACTCTTCGATGTATATGTAATCTAATGGTCTTTTATTTGTAGCATCTTCGACAGAACACAAAGTGAGTGTAGTCTTACTTGAAATCACATCAAATCATAATACTCACCTTGGCCCAGTTTGTCCTTCCATGAGTAGACCGTAACAGGCTTTACCAACCTCTTAATGCTGGCCACTTTTTCACATTCGATTCATTCATAATTTGCTAATACAAATCACCCAGTTCCTCCACTGAAATTCTACATGACAAATTAAGCTAATTATAATAATTGAAGTGATTACACATTTATTTATAGGGTATAAATCATTTGCGGCTGTATTAAATTCCAAATGATACGCTAACAACTTTGGATAAAAATGAAGGAAATTCTTGGATAAAATAAAAAAGCAGCAACTCTGATTTATTCCTAGAGACTAGTTCAGAAGCTAGTAGCAGAAGCTTGAGTTATTACCAGATACAGAAAATCAACTTATCAGCTACCATGAGTTGCCCATCATGCTACAATATATCAGGCTCATTAACGTAATAAAATGTCAGACGACTGATACCTAGAATAATGATTTAAATAAATACAATCTGCACATGTTTATACACACAGCTTGTGAAAAAGGCGGACATTAAGAGAATGCTAGCTCCTAGAACTAACAGTTCTATCATTTCTCCCTCTTCCTAATCAGTGCTTTCCTTGGAGCACCTAGACATGATTTTCTACAAAGCTGCTCCAACAAAAGTACTCCGAGAACGCTATAGAAATAAACTTCATTGATGTGATTTTCTCAACTAATGACTGAGGGTATTCTTCTTAAGTTAATTAGCACTAATTTTCCAACAAAAAACACTGTGTTAGCTGCCACAAGTGATGGGATAAAGATTATATATATATATATATAAAAAGCAAATAAATACACATTAATATTAACATAAAAACATACAATAATGAGAACAATTGATTATTATGGCAATATGTCGCTATGCATTGGTACACAAGTAGTGTGTGTGTGCATGGGAAAAAACGAGTTGTGTTACACACACACGTGTTACAAGTAAAGATTGTTCCGTAGTGTATGAGAGAGTTGTAGTTGATACTTCTGAGGATTCTGCTGATTGTGACGAAACACGTTTCTGTTGACCTCGGTCATGATGTCCAATAAAGGCATCTTTCTGCAAAATGAAGTTGGAAAAAAAAATAACATTATATTTTTATTATATCATATTTTTTTCTGAGTGAAAATCCCAACTAAAAAAAGCAAAACTGAAAATGATTTAGCGTGCACAGTGTTATCTTTACAGTTACTGCATTGTTAAATTTCTGGTCATAAGCAATAATAGACTGACTCATGGAGAACATTGGCTCTTGTAGACAGCTGGTAAAAAGTTCATAAAGTACCTCTCATGTCCCCTCAGTAAGGCAGAGTTTAATGCATGCAGGTAAACCGACCGATGGCCAGAACCTTCCAGCAGTTTTGCCTCTGCGGTGCACACACTCCAAAGGACATCCGCTGACACTGGGACGGTCGGCGGTTCAGAACGCTGGCATTTTGGTCCATCTGTCTCAATGCATTCATCATCTATTGAGGGTGTTAGGGGGGGTTCTGTGGTTCGGTAGATCTGGGTGAAGAAGAGTTTGGGTTTACCACACAGAGAGGGACACTGATTCGGGCTGAAAAGCTGCCTGAGATCCAAGATCATGCCATGGCTGTTAGAGTCTGTAGCCAAGAGATGAGTGTCTGTTCCTCTGCTAATGAGGCAGCAGACAAAGTGGTTGACCCTCTGAAGTCTCCGGTTCTGGGTCAGATCCTTCAAGACCTTCTGGGTTTCTTTCAGACCCAGGAGAGAGTGGAAAATGACTATGAAACCCAGATGCTCAAATGTCCGATTCAACATCTCTGAAAGGATACAAACATGTAGATGTTTAGATGCAGCTGTAGGTTCTTTTCTCACAGTTTTTAATTTTGTAATTAAAGGGGAAAAAATGGCAATTTCTTTAGAACGTTGTGGGTGGATTTTTTTTTTTTTTAAATCAGCCTTCCCCTGTGGGCAAACATGACATTGTGTTTTTTCTGCAAACAAGTTTACGTAGCAAACCAATGGGTCAAAAACAGGTTTTTCAGAAGCAGTCTGAGACAATTTAACGTCTGATAATGACTATAACATTCAATAAACGTAAAGGGTTAAAACCTGTATCACACACTTTGACACACACACACACACACACACACACACACACACACACACACACACACACACACACACACACACACACACACACACTTACCTCCATCAGAGCCAACACAGTCAATAATCACACACAGGCCTCTGTGCTCAGGATTTATTTGATACTCCTCCACAAAAGCCTAGCAGACACACAGACAGTGGGAGGAATAGCTTGTAACCTACTCAAATAAAACAACAATCAAACAAAGAAAAATGGCTAGGCTTTGCCACAAGGACTATTTATTAATAAGTGAGAAGCAATTTCTTACCTGTTGTTGTTGCTTCCCTGTTTCAGGCACCGAAAGCTTTAAACTTTTTAACTCTAGAAAAAGACCATTGGTAAGTTTATGTTATTCATAGGATTAAAGTTAAAGCAAAAAAATTATAAAAATTCACCTTGAGAACAGCATTGCGGTTGTCTCACTGGTTTAACTGAAGACTGACACGTCCCAGGTGTGAACTGAAATGAAGAAATATAGAGAAGCCGTAAGTAAAATTTATATAATTATTTAACATACCGCATTCATCTATTGTGAAGTTATAAGAAAAATATTTTCTGAAAATGTCTTACCTTGTAGGAATTCTGAACTTTAGTGACTGCACATGGTACGTTCTGACCTGAATAAATTAAAAATGTTTTTTTTTACATTTAATTATGTATTAAATTTTGTATTACTTTAAATTTATTTTGGGTTGGATACCGTTCAAGCTTGGTAAATGGAGCCATAAAAAAAGCCATCTAAATGTCAGCTACGTAAAAACAATTTTTTTTGACTTTGATACAGTGAGAGGCTTTTGGAGGTAAAATTAAGCATTATAGTATGGCTATAATAACTAAATGTTCTAGGAACTTACTACATAACAGAATTAAACAGACAGTACACCCAAAAAATAATTCTGTAATTAATTTCTCACTCTTATGTCATTGCAAACCCATATGACTTCCATTCATCTTCAGAACACACAAAGATCTTTTTGATGAAATCTACGCAACTACCCCTTTGACGCTCCAAAAATTTAAGAGATCGTAAAAATAATCCATATGAATTGAGTGGTTTAGTCCAAATGTTCTGAAAAGACTCGATCACTTTATATGATGAACAGATTGAATTCAGGCTTTTATTCACATATAAAGAATATATGACATTGCAGTGCATTTTTCTTTACTGACAAGCAGTTGGCCAAACAACAAAAAGAATATTAACCTCAGAAATTACTGACCTCTATTCTGGTAGGCCTGAATCCTTTTGACAAGGTCCATTCTTTGAATGTTCCTCAAACACTCTTCAAGAAGGTCTAGCTTATCACAAGATACTTCATCTAACTTCTCCAACTCCACCACCACATCTAAAAAGCTCTATTAGAAACCAAACGAAATGAAACAACCATGAGATAAACTTGCACATAACGTAAATCCCAGGAAAGTGGTTTGACTTACAGTAGCTCTAGCCATTCTTTCTTTGGGCAGGATACTGTTCAGAAGAAAGATAAGAGACTGTAATTCCTCCTTGTCCAGGTTTTCATTTACATCTGCCATTAGAACCCTGTGTAAATGAGATCATCATTCAGGTGAGAGAAAATAACACTCTTCCACAAGAGTGCGCTCTAATAGCCCCAAAAACAAATGACAGGCTCTAAAATAAGACTTTTCATTACCATATTTATTTTCACCATTGTTTTTCTTAGGCATGTAAGAATTAATGTGATAAATTACCTGTAATCTGAGAGGGCCCTTCCCTCCTGCAGAGTTCTTTCCACCTGTTGCTTGTTGGTGCCAAAATGTTTCTTTAGGATATCAAAACGCTTCATTCGGAACATGAGCTCCATCAGCAGGGCATCCCCAGCCTGAGACTGCCCAGCTTGATCCTGTCTCTGTTTGGCAAAGGCCAGCAAAGCTCCCCTCAAATCTTCCACACAGCTGTTGGCGAATAAATCTGTACAAAGGTACAGAAGGATCCTACACTCCTCGTTATTAAGGGATGCGGTCACTTTGTTTACCATGATAGAAAATCCATCCGCCATGTCACATATGAGCCTGTATAGATGCTGTAGGTTATAGTTTGGGTAATTTTAAAAGCTGGGAATAGGCCATTTTAGGCATTTTGAGCTATGTTTGTCTAGCCCAGGAACAAAGGGAGGATGTCTGGGTTTGTGTTTTTTTTTTTTTAAGAATAAAATGTTGAATAAAAATGGCATTTGTCTTGACAGAGAGAGGGAGAAAATCCAATGCAGCCTCATTCATCACAATCTTGTAGAAATCAACAGCCACTATGGGATTTAAACTTGTAAGTGACAAATCACTTACAATTTTAAAGCCCATAATTTGCCAGGATGCCTGAAGATTGGCTCATCTCCAGGAGACACTAAAAGAAAAAGTGAAAATAGATATTTAGCTAAAAAAGAAACCATGCCTTTCATAGAAAGTACCCATCACTCTTACCTCTTTCCCCGCCGGCGTTTAAAAAAAAGTTGCCAGCCACCGCAGAGTTGTGACCATTTTCACAAACATTATAATAAAATACATTGCATTTACAAATCTACATCTACATTGGTATATTGTGAGTTTGGACTGACCACTTCCCATTTCCCCCCGCGCTTTGGACTACGTTCTGTAAAGTATCTTAGGAGTTTGTGCAATCATCAATTTCAAAACCGTAACGTGACTCCCTAAATAATTGTAAGGGGATTCCCGTGAACCAACGAGAGAAGTAACTCGGTTGCTTCTCACACTATGAAACTCTCACCCATCTCTCTCACATATCTGTCGAGTTTAAAATAGTTTATGGTGCGTAAGGTTAACATTGCTACTTCTTTTGAAAACCGGTTCTTTGGAACTTCGTTTCTCAGTAACTGTTACCAGTTTAAAATCAGATTTTACGTCATCTAAAAATGTTCACCCGATACGTTGGAAAAATCCGAAACAAAAGAGAGGTTTAATATATGAACAATGGCATCTTGAGTAAAAGCAAAAGGTCTACGTGGCCTTTAGGATTATAGGGAGGAGCTACCATCTAACACACTTTTAAAAACACGAACTACACTATGTATAGCGATAAATTAGGTTAGTGTTCACTGCGTCAAACAAATAGGGGATTCATAAACCAAGCGATGCCATTCGCATTCGACTAAAACATGTGCAAATGTATTTAATGCTAGGTTACCATCAATAAACTTCAAACGATAAAGGATTATTAAGTTACAATGAACAAAAAGAAAGATATATTACCGTTGTCGTCGATTGGCTTCATGTCCTATATAACGAAAGCGATAGTTACACGCATTTACGTAGACGCCCCATAGACTTTACGCTGCCTATTGGAGCGGACGTATCAGCGCGGCGCTATCTTGGATGAGTCTCCAATGCGCCGCCCCCGCATTTATTTCTACTGAGGAAGATGTATTCCCAACTACAATGATCATATCTCCCCGAGTTTTAACCGGATTTTCACATGGTTTGGTTTGTTACAAACTGCAGAGACTTTATGATACAGGACGCTGTCACACATTGAAAAATTCTGCTTTCATGTAGAAAGACTTTGTATTACGAGCTTTAACTAAGACATATGGTAGACTATGGCATATTGATAAATGTATAAATGAATGAATTTTAAATTTTAATAAAGAAAACAGTTTGATTGTTCATTTGAATTTATTTCTCTCACACTCACACAGGCATATTGATAAATGTATGAATTTTATATTTTAATAAAAAAACAAGTTTGATTTTTCACTTAGATTTATTTCTCTCTCTCTCTCTCTCTCTCTCTCTCTCTCTCTCTCTCTCTCTCTTTCTCTCTCACACACACACACACACACACACACACCTTCTGTAACACATACAAACTCCCATATATACTGTACCAGCTCAGAATTATTATTTTTTAAGGCCTAAAGTAAACGTTATAATTCCAGGTCATTCCAGCATCTTACATTACCCTGTCAGGCTTGCAACTGGGACTGGGGAGCTAAAATCCTTTAAAAAGAACTGTTTTGCACAGCTTCTTGCGTTTGCTTGCACTCTGTAACTCCAGGGTAGTTAATTTTGCGATGTGTTGTAGCCTTACTTTGTGAAATAGACCTACAGACACCACAAATGACACAAGCATGAAATGATAATGATGTATAAATTGTAAAATAACCATCACTGCTGCGTCACAATTCACCTACTAAAAGTATGTATTCATTTTGTGAAGAAAAGCTACTTTTGAGTGCTACCTTCTCATTACACTTCATTAGTGCAGATTGTGTACCAGACTGGTTGAACTGGATCTGGGAGGATTATTAAAAGGAAAGCGATGATTGTTGACAAGCAACAGTGATATTTATTTATTTAATTTTTTTTTTTTTTTTGTAAAACACTGCTTTTGAAGAAAAAATGATGATGCATAGTTTTAAGTCTGATATTTGAGAAAATATAAGGGGTCACTTTCTTTTTAATTTATAAAAGTTGTAATTTATTGAACCATGGCTGAGACAGTTACACCATAGGAAAATGTTGAGTTTTGGCTCAAAAAATCTAAAGATAAAGGTCCATGCAAGACAAATAAACGTTTAATCATTTACTATGCATTTACTACAGCATTTTAAATGATGAAAATTCTAATTATAATCTTTTTTTTCTTTTCTTGTGTGACCCAGTTATATAGCACAACACACTTTAAACAGTGGGTAAGAGCTGTAAACATCTTACATCTGAAAGGAAAACTATTGAAACAAATCAGATAAATGTATTTATTATAAATTGTTGAAATTGAAATAACTGTTACACACCCAGTGTATAAGTGTGAAAACAGAACTTTTTTAAGTTCATGCTATAGAAAACAAAGTGCGTGCTTTGAAACCATGTTTACAGAAAAACAGGCTAGACAAAATGTAATAATGTCAGTGTTCTTTATAGAACAGTTTAAGGCTGGCATAACTACCTTAAAAAAAAAACAGGTCATGGTCTTGTGTTATGAGCGGCATGATGATAGTCTGTTGTATAGTCTACAGCATAGCAGTTGTAAAAGCTCCAAATAGATTAGAATTATTCCTTTAAAAGGTGGTTTACATCAAGCCTGCTTATTTGCAGATTTAATACAGTAGTTGAAAAGCTTCTAATACCTCCATATATCAATCAGATTTAATACTTCAGATATAAATGTTCATATCTTTCACAATTTTGTCTTTACATAATATACATTTCTTTTTTTAACATACTGACAATTATGCAGATCAGAATCATATATATCTCTGGTAAGATATTTTGTAATTTACAGGGTTCCCACACTTTTTACGGGACAAGTTTTTTTTCTTTTTTTCTTTTTTTAAATAATTTTGATCCAGACCAATCCATATTTTTTGACTCCAAATAAGAATTCACTTACAAATCAGACAAGATAAATTTTCTAGTAACAAAATTAGAAGTACCTTCTTCTTTTCCTTTCGGCTGTTCTCTTCAGGGGTCGCCACAGCGAATCATCTGCCTCCATCCAGTCCTATCCTCTGTATCCTCTTCTCTCAGACCAACTACCTTCATGTCCTCCTTCACTACATCCATAACCTCCAGTACCTCCTGCCTGGTAGCTCTAACCTCAGCATCCTTTTACCAATATATTCACTCTCCCTCCTCTGAACATGTCCAAACCATCTCAAACTGGCCTTTCTGACTTTGTCTCCAAAACATCTCACATGTGCTGTCCCTCTGATGTACTCATACCTGATGCTATCCATCCTCGTAACTCCCATAGAGAACCTCAACATCTTCAGCTCTGCTACCTCTAGCTCTTCCTCCTGTCTTTTCCTCAGTGCAACTGTCTCCAAACCATACAACATCGCTGGTTTCTCTATACTCCTTTCATTCTTGCTGGTACACTTTTATCACACAACAGACCTGACACTTTTCTCCACCCATTCCAACCTGCCTGCACACGCTTCTTCACCTCTTTTCCACAGTCCCCATTGCCCTGGACTGCTGACCCCAATTTCTTAAAGCACCTTCTTTCCCCTTTCCTTTTAAACAAAATGAAAAGTATACATCTACTAATTTTCTAACAATTTTAACAGTCCCTGTTCCCATTTTCTAGTGACCATGCTGGGAACCCTGCATTTAATTACTTTACAATACAACAGTATGCCTCCATCCATAGTTGTAAATTTGTTGCAAATGAGTACTATAATTCATACATCCTTATCAGAGCTGAACTATCTATTGAATTTTTGAGCAGACACAACCCCATCTAAAGTAGTCTTGTCCAATAATCAAATGAAGTCCTTTTAAAAGGTTTTTAAAAATGTAATATGATCTTCCGGGACAACAGAACCATTAACTTTAATGTGTATAAAACATTTTGTGGTTTTTAATGGCTGATATCCTTGCTGAACATTATTATAGCACCATTGTTGTTACATCTGTGAAAATACAAAGCACCACACTGTCTCAAACACTAACACAACAGTTCAGGGATTTGGGACATACGAACAGAATATAAGATAAAACAATTATAATAAAAGTATTCAAAGTGTAAAATCGCAGTGTAAATGTTAATTTGTCTGCTTAGAGTGTTGCTGTTGTTTAGTGTCTGGTTCGAGTGCAAGTATCGATCAGATTACAGTCAAATGTGTGTAATGTGTATAATGCATAACAAAGGTAAACATGTAGCATACATCTAATTACACAACATTGGTAACATGATATACTGTTGTGATGAAAGGCTATGAGAACGGCTCATTTCTTTTTAAGGATGTTAAGAATGTTTCAAATTCTTTTTAACTGCTGTACATACAAGGTTCACAATGCCTCTCTATTGACGTCTGTGGTTGAAAACAAAACCACGTTCCTCTGCAAGTAACATGCAATTTTATTTATTTTCCGTCAGTGCTCCGTTCTTCTGCTTAGATGAATCTGAAGGTTTGATATATAGCTATATTTTCCTTTCACCATCATAGAGCAGATCTGACTGATTAAGATCGTGATAGTGACAGTAAGAATGTCCTACAAGGCTTTTATCTGGAAGATAGGTACCAAGCATGTTAAAAACGCATATCTGCCAAACATTCTTTTCTTTGTAAAAATGCAAGGATGCATTCTGGAAACCTTTAGCCAAATCAAACTTGGGAGCTCTGAATATAAATAATTGTTACTGGCTTACCATGGTGCACATTTTTGCAGTTTTTTATGTACTGTACACTTAAATTGTACTTGTAAGCTTAAATGAGAACCTCCTTAGGGCGCATTTAATGATTTAAAAAAAGTTTGATTTCTAAAACAAATTATTAGCTTTTGGACATCATTATGAACTGCACCATTAAAACCTAAAAAATAAAATCCTAATTTTACATTTGATATGGAAAGATTGTGTGCTAAACTCTTAGAGTAACGTGGTTCTGTATTTCATTGATTGTGTAACATTTTACAATATGACAAAATCATAGATGATTCTCTAGTAACAACAGTGTCAATAAAACTGCATAAAATGAAGACCTGGCTAAAAAAACTCATCCCAAAAGGAAAATTCGGTCACATACTCATCCTCATGTTGTTCCAGACTGTATGACTTTTTTCTGAGGATTAACATAAAATAAACTTTTTGAGAAATGTCTCAATGTAAGTTTTCTGTATATTTTTTTTAATAAAATGATTTGGTTGGTTCTTTCAAAATATATTCTTTTATAACAACGTAAGGATGAGAAAATAATGATCGAATTTTCATTTTTTAGGTGAACTATCCCTATGAACTATGAATGCCCAGGATTGAAAAAAGGTTAACTGCTATCGAAAATCCTTTTGACTCTTTCTTCAGTTTGCTTTTTCTGATTCTGACAAGTCAAAATAATCGTTGTGGAAATCGACAGCAGGCTACAGATGCTTCTGACAGAGCTTAACTTGTATTAAACCCAGAATGTTATCCATGTTTTTTGTGTTCACAAAGTAGAAGTGTGTTCAACCTCATCCATCCTCTTCCCCTGGAGGGTCCCGGAGAGAGTGTCAGAGTCCAGCAGCTCTACAATATTGTACGGGGCACAGTCCTCCAACCCCAGCTTACCACACATCCACCCAAAAAAGCCCTTCTCCAGGTCCCTCACCGCCAGCCACCATTCTCCAAAGACCCAGGAGAGCTGGGTCACAGCGGCATACACCCCCATACAAACACACAACGCCATGATCAGAACGGGATATAACAGAATGAGCAAGGGACACACCGTTATCTTGTGCAGAAAGCTGCGTTCCTCATTGTAAACCAGGAAGACGTTGTACCAGGTGAGTGTTCCGTAGTAAAACGACGTGATGAAAGAGAGAATGAAGATGAAGGGGGAGCAGGAAAGGCTCCAGAGAAGAACGTGAGGGCCCTGGCTGACGCCCAGCGCGCAGGATTTTTGCTTGGCTTCCGCGAGCCCGTCACATTCCGCATCTAGACGCTCTTTGGAGCGTGCCATGTCTCTCAGCTCTTTGTCAGTAAGGGTCATATAGATGTCCACCATTTGACCTTTCCTCTTCCCTCGGGTGATGGTGCCAGTCAGGGTCACGAAACGGCTGTCAGGAGGGATATCCTCTTCTTCTGCGAACGAGAGAGAAATATGGAGGAGAATATTGCATTAACACATTATTAGAAAAAAAATCTGTCAATTGTGTGGGAAAGAAAGAGGAAATGCATTACAAGAAAAATATCGGGATGTATACAGTCCCTGCCAGCAGACATGAAAACATTGAATTAAATTACACTCACTAATTGCTAAATACAGAAATCAATCATTTATTTCATAACTAATAATCTATTACATTAATATTTTTATTTCTAACAAAATGTACTTAATATTGACTGACAAAAACTGCAAATAATAATTTATAATTGTATGACATAATTTTTGACCAATGAATAATTATACACTACTGTTCAAAAGTTTGGGATCAATAAGATTTGAAAGAAGTTTCATGCACATTAAGGCTAAATACATACAAAATAGAATAAAACAGTAATACAATTTAAAATAACCGTTTTATATTTTAATACATTTTCATTTATTCCTGATATTAAAGCTGAATTTTCAGCATCATTACTCCAGTCTTCAGTGTCCCATGATCCTCCCGAAATCATTCTATTCTCTAAAAAAATTTCTTATTATTATTAATGTTGAATACAGCTGTGCTGCTTAATTTTTTTGGACACTATAACACAATTTTGTAAAATTATATGATGAATAAAAATAATAGATGAATGAATGACTGGATGAATGGACTGGTGGATAAATGGACGGATGGGTGGATGGATGAATGGAGGGACAGATGGATGTGTGGATGGACGGATGGGGGGAAACTTTTAAATTGTAGTATACTTTTTTTTTTTTTTAAAGCATAAATGTGTCTACCTTTTCCAAGATAGAAATCGCAAATAAATAATTTCCTGATATTGCAAAGTTGTCCTATCTGTCTGGGGAAAAAACTGTTAACCTGAAAATTGTAAGACAATATGTAAATAAAATGATCATTGAGTTTAAAATCATGTAATATTTACTATGAGTAACTATAATTACTCATGGTCTCAATCTAGTGTGTTCTGGATAGAAAGCACATGTGATATACAGCTGGTGCATCATCTATTTTAACCCATAACAGGAACAAACAAATGTTGAATTTCACTGCACTTGCACAAACAGCGCAATACAGTTCACCCCCAGATATCAAATTTTCACCTTCATCAGGTGGAGGACTAAAGGTTCCATCTATATTCGCAGAGGTCCCCTCCCCAGCGTCATCATCCTCCAGGTCAGAGCGGTAGATGATCTCTTTCTTTTTCTTCTTCTTCTTCCTCCGAGTGGTGGTTCCCTCCTCCTCTGCTGATCTCTGGAGCGTGTTCACTGGGGTCTCCTCTGTCCCAATCACTCCCTCCAGCTCCAAACCACTGATGTCTCCAGACGCCCCTTCACTCATCATGCCTATGGACTCGGCGAGATTCCTATATGATGTCAGTGTGCAGCTGGATACACCTGATTGCAGTGTCAATAACAGTTTTAAGATGTTGCCTTCTAGTGAGAGAGAAAACAAAATCACAACAGCCTGCTGTTATATATATATATATATATATAGTGCTACTTTGTTTTGCGTTACATTACATCGCATTTTAGGACCTGGCACTGTTCACATCTAGTCACACCCCACGCTTACTATCTGTGTATGATTCACACAATAGTGATGTAAAACACGGTTCTTACCTTGAATAAATTCCTAAGCAATGCACGCAGAGGTCGCTTGCTTAATGTATTCAGTTTATCATTCGCAAGTGCTCTCCACGTGCTACATTGTAGGGCTTGGTTTATTTTTTTCGGACAGTGCCACACAACGCATCCCCCCTCACGCCGATAATGCCATTGTTGAGCCAATCAGTGGCCAGCGCAGCGTTCAGTGCGCATGCTCGCGTTGCGGCGCTCTGCCTAGCAACCGGCACTCCCCAGGGAGCCTCAATTTTTAAATATGTTCCGAGAAAGATGCCAGCAAAACCTCTTAATCATTCATTCCCCCTGACAATGATCTTAAAAAAATAATATCACCATAATTTTAATAAAAGCATGATTTTATATAGAAACACAGCCAGGAACGTACCACACTATCGTGTTTGGGTAGGCCTACCACTCATTCATAATTTCAACACTTTAGTTTTAGATGATGATCACGTTTTGTCATGTCCTCGAGTAGGCTACTATGCACTACTAGCTTCTAACTAGGCCATTTATTAACAAATATTTGACTAATTTTTTACTCGTACTAATAAAAATATTTCAACCTAAATGTTTTATTGGGGGCATTGCTTCAATTTGTTATCTATTTGTTGTTCTAAAGTTTTCCTTAAATTATATATTTGGAATTTGTAATACCACTTTAATTAGTAAACATCGTCCTCGATGATGGTGACAAATTTGGTGGGTGTTTCTGTGAAAACAACAAAACGGTTAAAGCATGTTCATTTTAATCAAACTTTTGCGTTTGTCATTTTAATTAGTGTCATATTTCTGAAAGTGTGGTATTTCAGTTGTTATCAGATAAAAAGCTACTTCATAACAGAAATGACCCAGCAAAACTATTGCAATTGGGTTGGTGACGTGACATTGCATTTTCACTGTCACACAAGATTAAATTTTTTTAATTTAAAATGCAGTAAATGATTAAACATTGAATTGTCTTACATGGACCTGGTGATAGAAAAACTGCCTTTCCCCCCTTTTTTTGTGTACCAAATCTCAAAATTGTCCTGTGTCTGTCTCAAACATGGTTCAATAGATTAATTACAACTTTTATAAATTAAAAAGAAAAGCATACAAATGTAAATAAATACCTCAGGCATAATTTTACAAGTGTCTATTTTAGTAAATGACAATAATGTTTAATCCATATATTTCTAAACATGTAGGAACTTTTGGAATTTTGTCACTGAAAACCATTTCCTCTAGCGTGACATCATATCCTGATTTTAAATCGGGCAATTCTACTGTTAGTTGAAGGACCCCATTCAAGGTTATGTTACTGTGAAGCCCATGACATGTGCACATAGTAAGATTTTGTCTCAGAATTGTTCAAATGTTTAACTTTTATGGAACCACTATAAGTGTTAATTTCTGTTGTCCTTTGGTTGGACACGCCTGTATTCTTAATTCTTTCTGTCACAACATAGAACACATTTCAGTAAAAAAATTCAAAAACCAGTGAAAGAATTGACAAAGTTAGTGACCCCTTGTATTTTCTCAAACATCAGATTTCACACTACATAACATGCATTTTACAAAAGCATTTTTACAGCTTATTTGGCACCTACCCAATTGCTTAACTTTAAAAACAATAAATTACATTTGTATCAGTGACAGTTACATGTTCTTTTTAGAAAATTACAAATGTTCTATTCACTTCAATATCACACTATTACACATATTTACATTGATTAAGCAGTTTTTTGGGAACTATTAAGAGTTTAATTATGCAATGATAATGCAAAAAGTGAGCATGTGAGCATCACTCGAAGGCCACAGTCAAGGCGTGTTACAATTCCAAGCAAAAAAACAACAAAACATTTGCTCTTCACCCACGCTGTATTGAAGAGCAGCTGTTTGACAGTCTAGGCTTGCTATGATTCACAGCTTAGATTTGGTAATTTTCATGATTTCTCTTAGTGTGTCTGTATTTTCTCCCTCTGGGGCTGGAGGCCAGGCACTGTGGTCTGATCAGAGACACACAAAAAGAAACAGAAAGCATTTGCATACTCAAATAGAAAGAGTCAACATCCATCACTGATTTCAAAACAAATACAGCATGAGTTACGCCCGTTTCACACATACTCGATCTGCGGTGCGTATGCGGTGCGTATGCAATGCAGGAGGAGTACATGCTGTTGTGCTTTCACATATGCCTCATTTGCAGTGTGCAAGTGATCCGCAGCTGTATACCACAAACACAGCATTTATTCATTATTTTTATTACAAATTTAAAAGTTGTTAGGCTACTGAACATGGCTTGTGATCATAGCCAGTCACGTGTATACACTCTTTCATAGACAACATGTTTAAAAGCACTAATAAAAACAAAGCTTTATTCAGTTCCTTTATTCCAATCCCTTGATATTTATATAGCCTTTAGATTCATATATTATGTTGCTCATGCAATACAAGTGGCAAAACATTTAAACATGTTATAGTCAATATAATATAATATACAAACATTACAATAGACAAAAATATTGTCTTTTATTTTGTTTATTTTTATTTTTATTATTATTACAAGTAATCCAGCAGGTCATAAAGAACTTTTTTTCCACCTCCAAGAAAGGAGGAAGGATGAGTGCTAGTTATTTCCTTGTTTTCCTTGCTTTGCCAGAGGCAAAAACCCATGTGATGGCTTTGAAACAGTAGATTTATAAATTACATAAATATTATATGCATTTGTGTTGAAATTACTAGATTTTCACGTCAATACATGTTTATTTTAATGCGAACAATGCACTGTCACTTCAATTCAGTGCATCCAGCACAGCAAAAAATAGATTTGCTGTGGAAACAATAGCTGTGTTGCTGTATACGCACCGCCCCTGGAACGCATTGACGGACTGCATCCACGTGCAGTGTGAAAGCTGTAATCCATTAACATGGGTACAGGGGAAAATATGCCCCGCATACACACTGCAAACGGAGTATGTGTGAAACGGCCGTTATGCTCTCATCCAGCTCAAAAATGGGTACCTGGGATCTCCCACACAGAATGATAGAGGCTCTGTCCAGCATCGACCTTCAGGGTTGCTCCACTAATGTAGCTGGAAGCCGGAGACAGCAAGAAACATACAGCTGGGGATATCTGATAGAAATAAATATATCAATATTTTGTATATATTATTATCTATATTAAATATTAAGTACTTGAACAGAACAGACTTTTTTTTTTTAAATCTCAGATTATTTAAACACTAACACACACACACACACACACACACACACACACACATATGTATTTATTGATAAACATTATATATACAGTATTGTTCAAAATAATAGCAGTACAATGTGACTAACCAGAATAATCAAGGTTTTTCGTTTTTTTTTTTATTGCTACGTGGCAAACAAGTTACCAGTAGGTTCAGTAGATTCTCAGAAAACAAACAAGACCCAGCATTCATGATATGCACGCTCTTAAGGCTGTGCAATTGGGCAATTAGTTGAATTAGTTGAAAGGGGTGTGTTCAAAAAAATAGCAGTGTGGCATTCAATCACTGAGGTCATCAATTTTGTGAAGAAACAGGTGTGAATCAGGTGGCCCCTATTTAAGGATGAAGCCAACACTTGTTGAACATGCATTTGAAAGCTGAGGAAAATGGGTCGTTCAAGACATTGTTCAGAAGAACAGCGTACTTTGATTAAAAAGTTGATTAGAGAGGGGAAAACCTATAAAGAGGTGCAAAAAATGATAGGCTGTTCAGCTAAAATGATCTCCAATGCCTTAAAATGGAGAGCAAAACCAGAGAGACGTGGAAGAAAACGGAAGACAACCATCAAAATGGATAGAAGAATAACCAGAATGGCAAAGGCTCAGCCAATGATCACCTCCAGGATGACCAAAGACAGTCTGGCGTTACCTGTAAGTACTGTGACAGTTAGAAGACGTCTGTGTGAAGCTAATCTATTTTCAAGAATCCCCCGCAAAGTCCCTCTGTTAAAAAAAAGGCATGTGCAGAAGAGGTTACAATTTGCCAAAGAACACATCAACTGGCCTAAAGAGAAATGGAGGAACATTTTGTGGACTGATGAGAGTAAAATTGTTCTTTTTGGGTCCAAGGGCCACAGGCAGTTTGTGAGACGACCCCCAAACTCTGAATTCAAGCCAAAGTACACAGTGAAGACAGTGAAGCACGGAGGTGCAAGCATCATGATATGGGCATGTTTCTCCTACTATGGTGTTGGGCCTATTTATCGCATACCAGGGATCATGGATCAGTTTGCATATGTTAAAATACTTGAAGAGGTCATGTTGCCCTATGCTGAAGAGGACATGCCCTTGAAACGGTTGTTTCAACAAGACAATGACCCAAAACACACTAGTAAACGGGCAAAGTCTTGGTTCCAAACCAACAAAATTAATGTTATGGAGTGGCCAGCCCAATCTCCAGACCTTAATCCAATTGAGAACTTGTGGGGTGATATCAAAAATGCTGTTTCTGAAGCAAAACCAAGAAATGTGAATGAATTGTGGAATGTTGTTAAAGAATCATGGAGTGGAATAACAGCTGAGAGGTGCCACAAGTTGGTTGACTCCATGCCACACAGATGTCAAGCAGTTTTAAAAAACTGTGGTCATACAACTAAATATTAGTTTAGTGATTCACAGGATTGCTAAATCCCAGAAAAAAAAAATGTTTGTACAAAAGAGTTTTGAGTTTGTACAGTCAAAAGTAGACACTGCTATTTTTTTGAACACACCCCTTTCAACTAATTGCCCAATTGCACAGCCTTAAGAGCGTGCATATCATGAATGCTGGGTCTTGTTTGTTTTCTGAGAATCTACTGAACCTACTGGTAACTTGTTTGCCACGTAGCAATAAAAAATATACTAAAAACCTTGATTATTCTGGTTAGTCAACAAGTTTTGAACAAGACTGTATATGTATATGTATATGTATATATATATATATATATATATATATATATATATATACATACATATATATGTATATATATATATACATACATACACACATACATACATACATACATACATACACACAGATATATATATTTAGTATATTGCTGCAGCAATTGTATTCTTATCTTTGATTCTTCGATTAGTTTCTGCTATTTAAATATCATGATAAGTTGTGTGATACCTCCTCAGGAACGCCAAGTCTTTTAGCTGGACTAAATGGCACTGACATCTTAAACAAAGTAGGACCATATTCTTTGTAGTTTTCCATTGCAGTTTTGGATATGATAGTTCCCTACAGTCAATAAAAACACAAAAACAAAACAAACACACACACATGGTTGCTGTAATAAAATTCAATAGGGTTCATCATACATATTTCTAAAAAAACATTTCCATGACTTTTTCATAACTTTTGAGGCAAATATTGACCTAACTTTCCTTGAAATGTCTGCGTATACATCTAAGAATACAAATTTCATAGCATATCTTAAATTAGAAAGTGGAGTTCTGAGGGTCAGACACAGTATTTTGTCTAGTTATGTTGTTGGATCTTCTTTTTTTCAGTTTTTCATGTGGCTGATTCAAATAATTTTTGACTGTAGGTTCACAATCTCATAATTACCACAATTATGTATTTTCAACTTGTAAAAAGCATTCATGTCTTCCTAGAGCTTGTGCTACAAGCTGTAATACGAGCTCTAGGAAGATATGAACGCTTTTTACAAGTTGAAAATACGTCATTTTTTAAAAAAGTTTTCTGTTTGGTTAGCCAGGTAAGTTTTCCTAACGAAAATAGAACATTACTGTATAGCATTAGTATAGCAATGTCTATCCTCTAACCTTCCCCTAATGTTATATTCTAAAATTCCCCTGACGTTATCCTCTAATGTTTCCCTCTAACGTTATAATATAATGTTCCCCTAATGTCATCCTCTAACGTTCCCCTAACATAATATTCTAAACTTCCCCTAATGTTATCTTCTAACCTTCCCCTAACATCATATTCTAACATTGCCCTAACGTTATCCTCTAACATTCCCCTAACATTATATTGTAATGTATATTGCAGTTGAATTAGAATTGCATTATTTAGATATAATAAAAGAATTCTTTAAAAATGCTATTTTTGCACATTTAATTAGCTTATATTTACATTTATGAATTATAATCAACTAATCACCTAGATGACTAATGCTTTTTTTAATTGTTTCCAAAACTGGCACTAACCGGAGCTACAGAGTTGACCCGGACCCCACTATCAGCCCACTCAATGGCCAGGCTCTTGGTCAGGTTGTCCACTGCAGCTCTAGCCGCTCCTGTGTGCCTGTCATAAAAAATTCTCGCAGTTTAAATATAGCTTTGAAAGGGGACCAAATGCATTACCATGAGTATCAGTCATTAAATGTAAAGTACTTATTTTCTATTAACCAATATTTTTACCAACTCACGCCATTCCAGGGAAACCCTTCCACATGTCCGCAATGATGTTCACAATCACACCTCCATTATCTTTCATCCATGCATTGTATGCTAAGAATCAAGAGCAAAAGTTGTCTGAGAATAGCTCTTGAAGTAGTATGCAGAATTGTCAACATGTCAATTTATTATATCGTTAGAAACAAGGCTTACAATTTACACATACAAACACAACAAATACACTCTTAAAAACAAAGGTTCTTAATTGGAATCTGCTGAATGGTTCCGCAAAGAACCTTCTACATTCATGGAACCTTTCTATTGCACAAAAGGTTCTTTATAGTGGCAAAGGGTCCTTTAGATTATACAAATGTTTGCCAACACTTTATATTAAGGTTCAGTTATTAACTATTAACTAGTTGCTTATTAGCATGCATATTACTAGAATATTGGCTGTTTATTAGTACTTTTAAAGCACATATTAATGCCTTATTCTGCATGACCTTATTCTACATCCCTTAATCCTACCCAATACCTAAACTTAATTGCTACAAAAACTACCTTACTAACTATTAACAAGCAGTAAATTAGTAGTTTATTGAGGCAGAAGTTGTAGTTAATAGTGAATGTGTGTTCCCCATACTAAAGTGTTACCAAATGTTCTTAACACTAAGAAAAAAAATATGGTTCTGTTAACACTTTATTTTAGGGGTCAGTTCTAATATTAACTAGTTATTACTAGGATATTGGCTGTTTATTAGTACTTACAACCCCCCGGATGATTGGGATCATCAATGTCACGTTATTTCAGCAGTTTGACACGCGATCCAAATCATGAATCAATCCGCTGATTCATGACCGTTTGAATCGATATTTGAGGTTTGAAAACAAAGGCGGAAGAGAAGACAATGCTGAATAAAGTCGTAGTTTTTGTTATTTTTGGACCAATATTTATTTTTGATGCTTCAAGACATTCTAATCAACCAACTGATGCCACATATGGACTACTTTGATGATGTTTGTATTCCCTTTCTGGACATGGACAGTATAGTGTGCATACACTTAAGATACGCTTTCAGACTAAATCTAAAATATCTTAAACTGTGTTCTGATTATGAACGGAGGTCTTACGGGTGTGGAACAACATTAGGGTGAGTCATTAATTACATAAATTTCATTTTTAGGTGAATTAAAGGTAGGATAGGTAGGAATTGGTTAAAAAACTTTTTTTCCAAATTTGTTTAAACTTTCTTTATATATCAATACATAATTAAAATGTAAGTACTCTGAAAAAGAAAGTATAAAAATTGAGTGTCTGTAGACCTCTCACGACAGTTTTAAAGACAGCTCATTATTTCCATTCACTCCACCTTCTTCCTTCTGGGCTCTTTCCAAAGCCACGCCCCCAAAATACATGAACGCGCTACACCAGCCAATCAGCTGGAAGACATATTATTTACCTCAGACGAGAGGAGTGCATGTAGTGACATCATGTCAGAACCACATGTAATAAAAAAAATAAATAAAAAAAAATGAACTTTATCAGTATGAATATAAACAAATAAATTGTCTTTAGTACTCACTATCAAGCTAGAATACCGATACTGGTAAAGTTTAAAATATATTTTTGTTTGATTTGGTAACAAGCTAGTTATATTTATAAGGCAAAGAAAACGGGTAGCATCATGTTTTTCCAATAACATCAGTTATACTGTGATGAAGATGAATTTCGTGTAAGATTCATAACATATACAGTGTTTTGCATGTAAGAGTTTCCATGATGAAAGCATTGTTGATTAGTAGCAGCTAAAGCTAACCTAGTTCTAAAAAAAAAGTTCCTGAATGCGGTGTACTAGCTTTTACACATGCATTTTGTTATCTAAAGTTAAATTTTGCGAAATTAAACAACAGCGATCAACTTGAGCTAAACATATTGAGTATTTATCATCTCTACTAATAGCTAAGTGTATAACATATTAACTTTATGCTAAGTAATGTTATGTTAGCTATATTAGGCAGCTTCATGTGCTCTTGATACATGCTTCGTTAAAACATAAACCAAAAAAAATTATAATCAAAATGAAAGATTACCTGTCCAGCAGAAATACAGTCAGCAATGAGTCATTTTTCAGGTCCCTCAGGCGTGAAAAGCCACGCAGATATTTACTCGTGTTTGATTTCTTTGTTTATCCAAAGACTTTCTGTGCATTGCCTTTTCTCGTACTGTCTTCCTTTTTTGCATTGTTTGCCTTCGCTGACAGTAAAACCCTGCACTGTGAATTTTGAATGCTCTTTCTCTGCCATTATTTTGCCTAGGTTTCTTTGCCTCATGAACTGTTCAAATCAAACGAGTGCGCGCATGTGGGCAGATCCTGTAGCGAAAGTGGTGGTCGCCATGGTAGCGAGAGAGAGTGACAGTCGAGCCAAGCCAATCATTTGTTTCGTCCCGACCGATAATAATGATTGGTGTATATTGCAGTTTAAAAGTCTAGAGTCATTCGATTTTTATACTCTCCTTTTCAGAGTACTTACATTTTAATTATGTATTGACATATAAAGAAAGTTTAAACAAATTTGGACAAAAGTGTTTTAGATCAGTCCTACCTATCCCACCTTTAACCCTGTAATGTTTGGGTTAACTATCGCTTTAAGAGTGAAACTGGTGGCTAAACTGAATGCCTCTGGTTTCACATTTATGTCAAACCTTCTTTGCAGCATAAGAATGTTCCGTTGAGGTTGGTGTCAATCACAGCATTCCAGCCTTTTGCACTCATCATGTTTGCTGGGCTGGAAAACTGCCCACCTCCATTATTCACTAAAAAGTCGATCCTCCCATGGAGCTTCAGAGTGGCAGCCATCAGGTTTGTCACCTGTCAAAAATGAGAGCTAAATGACACATTTTCCCTGTAGAGTCACACCACTTTATAATCCGATTGAAACACTTGCGTGATCTTAATGACAACGATTTGCCCGTGCCAATAAAACCTTTGACAAAATCACATTCAGATCTATGTTGACACAGGCACTGAGTCAGAGAGAGCAGTTGTCATGTAAATGAAACAGCTTCAAATCACAATCTTTTTGAACCAGTTTTGTTACAAATACTCAAATTATCACATAATTACTGAGATAAATGTTATAGAGCTTTGTTTTAAAAAAAAAACTGATTCATCTAGTAATGAAACAAGTTAAGTATTTCTGGGCAAGTCATTCAATCATTCATTCAAATAGATTTAAAAAAAAAAAAATTCTTAAACATTTTTAAATAGATTGCAGTAATTATTATTTTGTCTAATTAATTACATGTGATTTTGCTTAGTCTGTTCAGAATAATGGAAGAATTATGATCTATTTAAAACAAAACAATTGTGATTCTCAATTTAATCGTGCAGCTCTAATTCTAAACTCAACCCCAGCTAAATGTAAAAATAGATGTCTCCAGTTAAGACATTTTTTAAAATGTATTTTCTTTTTGAAATACACATACACGGGGAAGCAAGCAAAAATATTAAATGTCATGGATAAATAGTTACTGAGTAATCCACTATTTTTTAGAGGGGGAACAAAATTACCATATTCACCTGTGATTTTGAGCCATATTACGGGGGGTAGAAATGTTTTTTTTTTAAAGAGAAATGTCTGAATAACAAATTATGTTGAAGCTAGAAATGCATTTTTTTTCTCCCCCAGTAAATTGGCTCCAAATCTCAGGGGAAATTTTTAATTTTGACACCCTCTACAAAATAGTGGGTTAGTCAGTAAATATACATCCATGATATTTAATATTTTGGCTTTCATCGCTATTTATGGTTGTCTTCAGAAAAAATATGAATAAAATAAAAAAATTGAGCCAGGGCATTTTCTGAAATGTGGTGCCTCTACACTGTAAAAAAATATTGTTGGTTTAACTTAAAAAAGTAAGTTACCTGGTTGCCTAAAAATTGAGTTCATTGAAATAAAAAAAAATAGTTAATACAACAAAAGATATTGGTTTAATACTTAGAAACTCAAAATATTAGGTTATCTGAACCACATTAATTTTCTACGCTAATTTGACAAATTATAAAAAGTTGTGATAAAGCATGACATTTTTTTTTGCAGTGTATGCCCCTATACCACTATTATCTATAAACAGGAATTTGCGGTAACCAGAATGTGTCCTACACTGGAAACAACAACATTTTACACATGCATGCTTCTCAGGCATGAAGGCAATGTATAAATAGATATTCAGGAAACTGTCACCTCTTCTTCATTCCGGATGTTGCACTGAATAGGGGTCACTTTAGCTGGACTTGATGGGGGGATTTTCTTTGTCAGCTCTTCAGCTGCTGACTCCAGACGCTCAAACTTTCTGGATGATATGACCACATTGCATCCTACAACATGGGTGTCATTAAGGAATTAAAATGTTATGGAGAAAAAATGTGTGCGTGTGTGTATATATATGTATGTGTAATATATATATAACTGTAGTATTAGGTTCTATACGGTAGTAGGTATGAAGGTATATTTGGTGCGAAACAACTGAAATCACAGAAATAAATATTTTAGGAGTTGTAAACTTGTAGCTTTTTTCTCTCCCTTACAAACACAAGACAACAGTTACACCTTAACACATTCTTCAATGCAGGTGGACAAATCCTATTCCACGAATCACACATGAAGGAACTCATATGCTCACATTTTTGCTACAGTTGCTGCAGTGCATATGGTGCAAAACGCAGTCACACACACATATCAAAAATGTGAAGTCACGGACAAATGTTGCACATCCGCGAATTAACATGTGAGTCCATGCAATGAGAGTTGAACACTTGTAGAATATTTGGTCACAAATGCATTGCTTTTCTTGGATATTTTTCTTACACAATCACAAGTTCATTCACTACAACTACTTGAATCTGCTGCTACGAGTCTCACGCGCAGTTTTTCCGCCTTCAAATGATAAGTTCGGCGCGCTGCTCTCACTTTTGCACCAAAGAAATACACCATCGAGAAATGTGGAGCAAAAGTGAGTTGTGCATCTGAGAGGCAGCGGCAGGCCCTTCCTGTGCAGAGTGCAGACTCTTAAATTTACTTTATCAGTCTTAAATAAATAAAAATGTAGGCTATTATTATTATTTAAAACATGTAGAATTTACATGCAGTTAATTATTTATATAAAGAATACAGGGGTAATAAAGAATTTAGAATATTTGTCCCTACCTATTCAATGCACCACAATCTAATCCAGCAGGTGGCGGTAATGTGGCAGCAGGTGGCGGGGCTCCGTACAAACGAGCTTTTCTGATTGGCCGAAAGTCTGCACTCTGCACAGGGAGGGCCTGCCGCTGCCTCTCAGATGCACAACTCACTTTTGCTCCACATTTCTCGGTGGTATTTGGTGGAAAAGTGAGAGCGCGCCGAACTTATCATTTGAAGGCGGAAAAACTGCGCGTGAGACTCGTAGCAGCAGATTCAAGTAGTTGTAGTGAATGAATTTGTGATTGTGTAAGAAAAATATCCAAGAAAAATAATGCATTTGTGACCAAATATTCTACAAGTGTTCAACTCTCATTGCATGGATTCACATTCGCGGATGTGCAACATTTGTCCGTGACTTCACATTTTTGATGTGTGTGACTGCGTTTTGCACCATATGCACTGCAGCAACTGTAGCAAAAATGTGAGCATATGAGTTCCGTTATGTGTGATTCGTGGAATAGGATTTGTGCACCTGCATTGAAGATATGTTAAGGTGTAACTGTTGTGTTGTGTTTTTAAGAGAGAAAAAAAGCTACAAGTTTACAACTCCTAAAATATTTTTTTGGGGACTTCAAATGTATTGATACACGTGTGGATATACTCAGATACAAATTTTTACTCTCACGTGTTCAGTTGTTTCGCACCAAATATACCTTCATATTGTTTTAGAATACATAGGAAATGTGAGGGAAATATATTGAGTGTGTTACGGTATAGTGTGCATGATAAAAGCATGAAAGTTATAAGTTATGACTGGCTTTCGCGCCTATGCTTTAACGTCGTCCTTACCGTTATTAAACAACGAACAAAACATTTTGTGGCAAAAACATGAAAATAATTAGTGCTTTTTTGTATCTTATTGTTTAAGTCAATCGTTGTGGGTTATTATTTTGGTGTTGTAGTAGTCTGAAATATTTGAAATCATTTGGCGAAGTGAGAATAGGCTAATGAGACTGCAACGCGGTCAAGACCATAAACTGTAATAATAATAATAATAATAATACACACAAGACATGGCTGTGAAAAAATGCACACCGTAGTAGAACGACCGTCAGCCAATCATATTAAAGCATTACACAGCCCCGTAGTATAAGGAGTATAAGCGCAATAGTTAATAGTTATATTTAGTAATAGTTAATAGGCATAGTAATAGTTAATAGGCAAGTAAGATCATTGTTAAGGCAAGACAATACAGACAAACCCATTGTTTTAATAAACGTTTTACAGAGGGGTTTGGTCCCATATAATTTAACATTATATTCCTAAAACACTTTATATTCCAAAATATGTTACATTATTCATTACTTAAATTGACATTGTGATCGAAAAACATCAAATACGTTGCATTAGTAAGTTACATTTGTGATTGATGAAGAGGAAAAATATATATTTTGTAAATTATTGACTTGATTGAGGTGTAGCTCAGTATCTGGACTAAAGTTCACGGTTATTCAACGTTATTGTGCGCATAATGATTAAGACAAATCCATCTGTAAAACCAGTAAAAACGTACCTAACTGTAAGAGCTCAGAAGAAATAGCTTTTCCAATCCCAGTCCCGCCTCCCGTCACGATTGCAACTTTGTGATTGAAAAGACCTGCTTTAAAAACACTGGACGCTGCCATTATTTCTGAGACAAACGGACTGTGAAGCAAGACATTTTTAAAATAAAAGTCCTCTTCCGGGTGTTGATTTAGGTTCCCGAGTTCTGTGCACGACTGTTTGCGCTTTGAACTTTAAAAAAAATTGTGATTATTATTAATAGATTATGTAAATTAGACCAAAAAAAAGAATACTAATAAAAATGTATGAAATAATCAAATGACTTTAATTATTAAAACACGAAAGACATATCATTATGTAAAACCATGTGATTTTATTTTACACTATGTACATTGACATAAAACTAAAAGAAAATTAATTCCATAATCATATTAACTTGTCAATTACAGATAAACAAGTGAAGTCAAGAAATATGTCTTTCTTTTCTTATGGTTGAATTTCCTTTACTTTCAATGACAGTTCTGATGTTGTAGAAAGTTTACAGCAAGTTATAAATTCTGACGTCATAGTAAATAGTGTATACAGCACTCAAATTACATACAAACACAACCGGATGCAGACAGTGATGTCACCCACATAAGTTTGAGAACTTTTCAAAATAATGTAAAAGCATCCTGTTTTATTGCTTATTAGGATTATGCATGTACGGTAAACACATTTACAAAAAAAAATACTTGTGTATATATCTATATATGTTATTATCTGCATGGATTTAAACATGCACTTACATATACACATCAACATTTTAATAACATTGTGCAAATTTGAAGTGGGTGCATACCACAGAGTTAAAAACAATTATGAGGGCCGTTGGATTAAAAGTTGCTCAATAAAAACACAATTTGGCTTTATATAAAAAAAGATTAGGTTTTACAATTAAAAACAAAGACGTTAAGAAGGCAAGTCTTGGAAAGAGTGGCACTTCAGCTTTGTGATTCTTAAACCATTGCATATAACAAAAATGATCTGGCCCTAGAGGTCATTTTAAGTAGTACCCAACATCTCACAGTCCTTTACAACAGCCAACGCTGCCACAAACCTGTACAACATAAATGTACTGATATCTACATAACCAATGCAAAGAGTACAACTCAACAATACTACGTCTGTATGTACATGAATTAAATACGTGTCTTCAAGCACTTGTGTGGTTAGCGTCAAGTGAGAGTAGTGGCTTAAAACAAAAGAAATTGCTTATATTTGAACAAAAAACAAAACAAAACAAAAGAACCAATAAGTGTGTGTGTGTGTGTGTTTCGGTTAAAAAAATAAATTAAAACTGCTAGAAGCCAAATCAAAGCGAGGTCTCTAAAACAGTTAAGAGTGAAAGTGCATACTGTAGTACATCATGCGGTTATGGCCTATCTGTTTCTGAGATCTTTATATCCATTGGAGTCTTCCTCTTCCTTCCTCAGCAGCATATCTGTGGTTCTTCTGAACCGTGGCCAGTTTTCTTTGGGCCACATGGGATTAAAGGCTCTCGTAACGCTGCATTCCGGCATGTAGTGTTTTTGCCCAGAGATGCATTGCGGTCAGTAGCTGTTTTCATGTCCTGCGAGGATGTAGAGATTGCTGTGTGCTGTTGGATTGTCTGTTGGCCGGCTCTCCAAAACCACCACTCTATAAAGAACAACATCAAAACAAATACATTTGACCCTTTTCTGCAAACATATGCCCTGGCTACGTTATTAAACATAGATTGGCACACCAGTAATAAAGTGTGTAAATTAATGAAATAATGACTTAATAATGCTTTTTCTCACCTGTCTGAACCCAGCAGTCTAAATATCCTTGAGTTGTCAGAAATCTCCTGTGTAATCTGGAATATAAACAGAATCATGTACAAAAGACAATAAAAATCACGTGGTTACAAAATAGGCACGTCATAGCTTAACAAATAAGGTTGTGGTCAGAATTATTGGCACCTTTGAAAGATATGATCAAAGATGGCTGTACAAATACATCTGCATAGTTTATCCTTTTGATCTTTCATTCCAAAAATATAACAAAATCTAACTTTTCATTAAAGTAAAAGAATTGAATGAGACATTTTTTTCTCCAAAAACACTTTTCACTTTAATGAAAGGTTAGACTTTTGCTAATTTGAAAAAAGGAATGCAGATTTATTTCTACAGACATCTTTGATCATATTTACAGGGTTGCCAATAATACTGACCACAACTGTAATTTTTTTCTTACACTACTCTCTGAAATATGTACTGATCCTGATTGGTCATTCACTGTAATAAATATGCAAATGTTTGCATAATAACTGCCAAACTGTATATTTTAACATTATTAACCATTTTGTGACTAAAAAGAGTGACTTTTCATTCACACATATTACAGTCAATATTTATATGAAATATAATTAATTTATATATAAATATTAATTTGATTTTATATTTAAATTATATAAATATTTAATATAATATATAATTTATATTGTAATATGTTTGACTTTTCTGCTTTACAACAGGCTTCTAATCACTCGATCAAGGTTTTTTTTTTTCTTGATACACAATGCATCGTCTCTCACGTATATAAAACTTAACTTGCCTCATTGGACTTGAAGCTGCGTCCTTGCATGCCATGCCTCCAGAAGGCCAACACACTGTCTTGAAGGCAAACTAAGAGGGATAGATAGATGCAGAGAGACAAAATACTTTAACAAAATACTACAATAAATCATTTTCCCCATAGAAAAGTGTGTTTAAATAAGGGTAAATTCAGTGAGCTTAGAGAGGAGTTGTGTGAAAATGGAGGAACATTTACTCCAGGCCACTGTTTATGTACCAAGGTCCCATACCTATTGATTCAATCTGGAAGTTAAAAGTCAGTTCTGCTGAAAGTTTTCGACTGGACTTTAACCGACCTTGCAAATTTACAATCTTAATGCACCCTGGAGATGAAGAAGAGAGGCAATTAATCACTAGATCTGTTTTTTTTGATATGTATGGATCTGTTATTAATTTATTAAAAGCATGTTCTGTACTTACGATCTAAACAGACTAAAATTGTATCTCTCTCCAGCTGGGTCACATGCATCACACAACTCTGTGGGGTATCTGAAACAACAGCAATTTTTTTTTTACAATTATGAATTTCAAAAATTTTGGCAAACTGGAATGACAATCTAATTTAAAGCCAAATTTCTTTCTCTCTCTCTCTCTCTCGCTCGCTCGCGCACGCACGCACGCACGCACGCACGCACGCACGCACGCACGCACGCACACACACACACACACACACACACACACGTTTTAAATATTAAAATATCAAAAATATTTAAAACGGCATAGATTTTAAAAAAAAAAATTATCATTTAAAATATTAAAAATTTAAAAAATGTAATTATTTTTAAATGTAAAGACTTATCTTAATCAGTGTGAAGATATTTAAAGTACCCACCAGAGTCGAACCAGTTGGATGTAGAGTTGGGATTGAGGGTCTCAAACCGCACCACCTGGTTAAGTTCCGTCCCTTTGCTCACAGCTATGCAGATGAGAGGATACTGATGCTCTGGAACAACCAACATCTCAAACACCTCCAGCGGGCACGGCAGGGGGAAGTCTATGCTCTGCAGGGAATGAGTCAGTGCTTAATTTGGAACAGCCTGCATGTGAAAATGCAAGTATAGCAATTTTAACCTGCGAGTCTTAAGTAGATGATCAGCACATTTAAAAACTTAAAGGAAACATGAATAGCTAATAATGTGGCCTACATTATATCTGTTTCCACCACCTTGAATTGTCAACCCTTTTCCCATGGATTTTAGTGTGAAGCTAATCTGCAAATCACCCTGTAACGTTGTTTTGGTGATGGAAACCAGTGACACTGGGCTCACCTTGACCAACATGAATTTCTGCATGGATTCCACCCACTCAAAAAGGACAACACTGGACTGAAAGGCACCGCACAGGTACTTGTGACCAGTATAAGGATTCCTCACTGAGAATAAACAAGACAACATATGGAAACACAATATAATTAATACCTTGTATAATACCTTAAATAAAGTCTGTTTGATTATAATATCCTTAAATTGGCCCTATTATGCTATTTTGTTTTGAAATAATAGGTTTACATCCACCCAAGCTCAAAAAACTGTTACATTTTCTTTTAATATTCATTGCAGCATCACCTATTTCCTCACATTGTCTGAATCGGTACAATCTAGGATTCAATATTTCTGAACATGTTGACAACACAAACTAAACTTTTCCAGGCCTCTGCTACAACTACAGTATTTAAGGGCATGTAAAAGTAGACATTCACAAGCAGCCAATAGGCATTATAGTTGATTTTGTTTATTTTTACAAACCTACACTGTTTTGTGTAGAATGACTGTAATTAAAACTAATTTCAGAATTAGTTATTTCTTATGGGAGACAATAACTTTGTGTCATTGCTCTTTGATCTTTGAAACTTTGCAGACATTTTACTCTCACAGACAGCTATATTACACACTGCATGAAAGGTAATATCTGAAATAGCATTATATGGGGCACTTTGAAGACATCTGAATTATATGCGTGACATAATCCCAAAGTATATAGACTATTTTACTAAATACAGAAAGGAAGAGTAGTTCGGGATCTGCTTACCTACACAGCACTTTTGACACCCTTTTGTTTCAGGGATCTTATTGGACACTGAGAATTTCCTGAAATTCAAATAAAAACATAGAAAGGAAAATGTACATTTTGGTCACATCCATACGCACACACAGGGAGATCTGAACATTTACCTTGGGATCATTTTGTCAGGAAATCTATATGTTGGTATGGCAACAGGGAGTTTCTGCATTTGTCGAGCATGCTCAAACAGGCCAGATAGACTGTGAGAGTACAGATGACACGCTTTTCCTGTGGAAACAAAATTTCATGATGTAAAGACTTATATATGACATGTTACTACAGTTAATAAGTTCTACTATTATCACATTACAAGCAGTTCCACTCTACAATGTAATGTGTGACCCAAAAATAACAAATATTCTAAAATTGTTGCAATCGTAAAAAAAACAAAAACCCTCATTCTGACTCATTTGTAATCTGAAAAGCTAAACCTGGTGTTTTTTTTTAAGCACAGCTTACCGGATATTGATAGGAGGCTGTTGCTCATGACATACAGCCAAGTACATCTCCTGGGGAAAAGCTGAGAATGACACAAAAATAGCTTTAGTACAAAACAAAAACGACTGACTGCAGCACGCCACACTCAGATGACATACGAATATACATCACACAAATTAGTTTTTCCAAAAACATTTTTTAATCATTTAATTTTTAAATGAAAAACATAACTTTATTCTGTAGAAAAACAAACATCTGTTTAAAAAAGTAGCATCATACCTGCTCCATGGACGTCTCATGCAGCTCATTAAGGTTTAGTGTGTAGATACCTTCCTCTGCTCCAAATATCAGATACTGGTCTGAACACAGATGAAGGGGAAAAAAACAGACTTTTTCAGAAAAGATATTAGAATATGCTTGTGTAGGCAATATTATTAGATATAAGAACATACAATGAAATATTTTAAATTAACAAATACATTTTAAATTAATATTAAATATTACCATGAGACATAATAACTGAGCTTACCTCGTGTGTCTGGATTGATCCATGAGGTAGCGCAGTGTATTTTTAATGGACAGCCGTTAAAGACTTTAGAGAAACATGCTCCCATCTGGACATGAAAATACAACACAACGGAAAACTCAGATGCGGCCAAATTAATCACCGTTCAAAATGTTTATATCTAAGAAAACAAACACCACCTTCAAAAAGGTAGCATGAATTAATTTTAATAAAAATACATGGCAAGTGCTCAAGTCTCAATACAGTGCCATAGATCTGCAAAATCTGTACATCTATGATGTCCACCTACATGAACCTTTGGAGTTGGAGGGAGACCATTGCTGAGGGGTTTCTGTGGGAAAAAAACATGTAGAAAAATGGAAGCAAAATAAAATAATGCAAGTAGATTTATAAAAGATATCTATACAAGTAGAGATATAGAGATAGATATACACATATATAAATAAAATAATGTGTGTGTGTGTGTGTGTGTGTGTGTGTGTATGTATGTATGTATATATATATCTATATATATATATATATACACAGTGCCTTGCGAAAGTATTCGCCCCCCTTGAACTTTGCGATCCTTTTGCCACATTTCAGGCTTCAAACATAATGTTATGAAACTGTAATTTTTTGTGAAGAATCAACAACAAGTGGGACAAAATCATGAAGTGGAACGAAATTTATTGGATATTTCAAACTTTTTTAACAAATCAAAAACTGAAAAATTGGGCGTGCAAAATTATTCGGCCCCTTTACTTTCAGTGCAGCAAACTCTCTCCAGAAGTTCAGTGAGGATCTCTAAATGATCCAATGTTGACCTAAATGACTAATGCTGATAAATACAATCCACCTGTGTGTAATCAAGTCTCCATATAAATGCACCTGCACTGTGATAGTCTCAGAGGTCCGTTTAAAGCGCAGAGAGCATCATGAAGAACAAGGAACACACCAGGCAGGTCCGAGATACTGTTGTGGAGAAGTTTAAAGCCGTATTTGGATACAAAAAGATTTCCCAAGCTTTAAACATCCCGAGGAGCACTGTGCAAGTGATAATATTGAAATGGAAGGAGTATCAGACCACTGCAAATCTACCAAGATTTAGCCGTCCCTCTAAACTTTCAGCTCATACAAGGAGAAGACTGATCAGAGATGCAGCCAAGAGGCCCATGATCACTCTGGATGAACTGCAGAGATCTACAGCTGAGGTGGGAGACTCTGGCCATAGGACAACAATCAGTCATATACTGCACAAATCTGGCCTTTATGGAAGAGTGGCAAGAAGAAAGCCATTTCTTAAAAGATATCCATAAAAAGTGTCGTTTAAAGTTTGCCACAAGCCTCCTGGGAGACACACCAAACATGTAGAAGAAGGTGCTCTGGTCAGATGAAACCAAAATTGAGCTTTTTGGCAACAATGCAAAACGTTAGGTTTGGCGTAAAAGCAACACAGCTCATCACCCTGAACACACCATCCCCACTGTCAAACATGGTGGTGGCAGCATCATGGTTTGGGCCTGCTTCTCTTCAGCAGGGACAGGGAAGAAGGTTAAAATGGATGGGAAGATGGATGGAGCCAAATACAGGACCATTCTGGAAAAGTCTGCAAAAGACCTGAGACTGGGACGGAGATTTGTTTTCCAACAAGACAATGATCCAAAACATAAAGCAAAATCTACAAGGGAATGGTTGAAAAATAAACATATCCAGGTGTTAGAATGGCCAAGTCAAAGTCCAGACCTGAATCCAATCGAGAATCTGTGGAAAGGACTGAAAACTGCTGTTCACAAACGCTCTCCATCCAACCTCACTGAGCTCGAGCTGTTCTGCAAGGAGGAATGGGCAAAAATTTCAGTCTCTCGATGTGCAAAACTGATAGAGACATACCCCAAGCGACTTACAGCTGTAATCGCAGCAAAAGGTGGCACTACAAAGTATTAACTTAAGGGGGCCGAATAATTTTGCACGGACAATTTTTCAGTTTTTGATTTGTTAAAAAAGTTTGAAATATCCAATAAATTTCATTCCACTTCATGATTGTGTCCCACTTGTTGTTGATTCTTCACAAAAAATTAGTTTCATATCATTATGTTTGAAGCCTGAAATGTGGCAAAAGGTTGCAAAGTTCAAGGGGGCCGGATACTTTCGCAAGGCACTGTGTAAATATATATATATATATATATATATATATATATATATATATAGACACACATGCATATTAAACCAAGTATAATTATTATTATTAAATAAATTATTTTGTATTTTTAAATATCTGATCTTAATCATTAAATATCATTATATGTCATTACCTAGAAATACATAACCAATGTTGGGTAAGTTACTCTAAAAAAGTAATGAATTACTAGTTACTAATTACATCTTCAATAGTGTAATTAGATTACTACTAATTATTATTACTGTACAAATTACTCTCGCTAAGAAGTATTTAATTACTTATTACTAATTACTTTTTAATTACTTTCTAAATCCTATATCAACCTTGAGTTAAGCGATTCAAGGACAGACATGAAACGGCTCTTTTAATTCATTCAAATACATAAAATAAAACTACATAAATTACTCTTTTTAACTGACCAAAGTATTACAAATGTGAGAAGGGTACATAAAAACATGCATTTTAAAGTTAGACTTTAAATGTTGATGTTAAGTCCACTATTGAATTATGTATAATTATATTTAGTATTTAGTTCATCAGAAGTAACTGTAATTAAATTACAGAAAAAATAAGAGTAACCCCATACTTTACTTTTTCAAGGGAAAAGTAATTAAATTACAGTAACTAATTACTTAGTAACTAATTACACCCAACACTGTACATAACATATGCAAACATGTCAAAAATTCATTATACAGAAACCATAAGTGTAAGTTTATTTAAATGCAAAAGGAACAAGCCATACTAGCAAATCTTTCTTGTCTTTTGGTATAGGAACAGCAGGGGGCATTGTGGACTGTCTCTCAGTTGAGGGTGAGTGCTCAGATGGGCTAATTCCATTGCCTGTGGGAAAGAAAAGATTTAGTACACATTTTAGTTTCTGTTTATGATTTCCAAAAAGCTGTTTGTAAAGAAAGTGCGCTCTAAATGTACATTCACATAAAAAGTTGAGCATTACCATCTAATGTTTCGCATTTACTAAACTACTGTTGTGATTTGCAGCTACCATACTACGACACAATGCTAACTGGAAAAGTGTAATGAATCAAAAAGGTTGACTGCAACAATGACTGACAGGAGAACAATACTTTGACAAGGAAAAGATTAAAAGGGTGGAGTAGGTGATTCATGATGTCTTCAAGCGGGTGTGTGACATTTTTGCATGCCAACACCATTGACAGCATTTCTTTTAGAGAGGGCAAGAGGAAAGTATGACATGTAATCTCACTAGTGGCTGAATAAAGAGACTAACAATGGCATGGTTTGGAGACAGGTTAAGTGACTGGGGTTGAACTACGTTTATAGGGGAGAGTTGAATTCATTACGGGAGGGGCCTGTCTTACTGTCTCCCTCCACATCATGATCTTCCTCGTCATCAAACGAGACCTGCAGCCTCTCGTCGAACTGACTACACATCCCAGCATCCCCCTGGGCTTCCCACGGGTCATGTTCTTCCCGACTGGCCTCATTACCTAAACTGCTGAGCTTGTTTGCGGGCAGTCGAGGAGGCGGAGGTCGAGGGGGTACGTTGGTGGATGATCGAGCCGGGCTTTCGGGCTCCGGCCAGCGCTTTATAGTGCCCTGGTTACCGTCATGATCACCAGAGGAGCTTTGATGAGGTCCGGGACTGGCCTTTGGCTGGAAACGACAGAACAAAATTAGCAGCATGCTACCGGCTTCTGTAAGATCAATAGTGTGATTGCTAAAAAAAAGTGGATGTAAAAAAAACTGTAGAAGCTGTTCACTGATTTCCGATAAGCTTGCTTCAAGGCAAAAGAAGGACTCGGTTGCTCAAAATAAAACTGCTAAATTAAAACAACACCTGGACATGCAATACCTTTCTAAGGTTTGGGTTGGGTAAGAATTTTTTAAATGTTTTAAAAAGATAAACCTTATGTATTTATTTGATCAGAAATACAGTATAAACGGTAAAATGGTCAAATATTATTACCCTTTAAAATACAATTCGTTTTGTATTTTCATATATTTCAAAATGTAATTTATTCATGTGATAGAAAGAGCAGAATTTTCTTAAATATTAAGTTAAATATTTTAATATAATATAAAAGTCTTTTGTCACTTTTGATTGATTTAATGCTGAATAAAAGTAATGGTTTCTTTCAAAAAACAAAAACACAATCTCTCTCTCTCTCTCTCTCTCTCTCTCTCTCTCTATATATATATATATATATATATATATATATTATATATATATATATAAAGAGCTATATATATACTGGTATATATATAAAATCCCTGGCAACACCTTTTTACAGTGTCCTTGTTACATGAAGTTACTGTAGTAGTAACATGTAACTAAACTACCGGTAATCCTAAACAAGCCCATTCCTAACCTTAACCTTATAGTAAGGGTTATTTATTACTACTCCATACAATTACACTGTAACATGGACACCTTAAATAAAGTGTAACCAAATCCCCAAACCTTATAACAGTAGTGTAACTTTTCAACACTAAAAAGGCTTACTAATAACATTTTACACCATGTAACTTGTTTGGATATTTACCTTGGGAGGAAGTGGTGGGGGGACCTTAGGCCTCATGGTAGAGTTTTTCGTGCTGAGACAAATCAGATATCCAATTAGCTGAGTCACAATGCTACTTATTTATGTAAATTATACTACAACTGATTCACTGAAGAGCATAATTTGAGGGCATTAACAGGATGTTAATGGACCTCTGCGCTTGGTTTCATCTGACACCGGATCAACAGGGGTATAATAAAGGACAGGAAACAAACAACAAATAAGCATGCAATCAAATGCAACAGAAATTAGTCACCCTATAATAAAAACTGTTATTATTTACTCAGCCTCAAGTCATTTCAAACCTGTATGCTGTTCTTTTTTTCCAGTGAAATTTGTTTTTATTTTTGAAGAATTAAATACAGCACAAAAGAGACATTTGACTACTTACATTGTGCATTTTTGGTGGTCACTAATAACAGCAATTAGATTTGGAACATGATGATGAATAAATAATGATAACATTTATATTTTTGCATCATCTATCCCTTTAAATGTACAAGAAAGCTTGCCATCATCAAGAGTCCATGCTATGAACTAGTAGTTCACTTGCATTTGAAACTTAGGAAAATATGGCTAAAGTGGCAGTTGGATAAACCAAAATATTCTAAAAAACCTGCTAGCCATGGCATTACCTAATAAAGGGGGAAAAGAGATGGTCTGTCCAGTAAGAAAAGAAAACAGATGAAAGAATGATTCCCATGGAACTAAACAGACATGATATACTGGCAACATTCTCAGGGGACATTGACACAGCATATGAGAAATCAAAATTTTAAAATATTCATATGATTCACAAAGGATTACAAAAAATGTCAAAGGCACTTGCACCAAAAATGTTGCCAATGCATCATGGTCATAAAGTGTTTTATCCTCTAAAGCAGCAGGGAGAAATTGGCTAGAGAATCAGAGGAACTTACTGTTGCAATTCATCATCATGATCATCACCATCATCTTCACCCTCATCATCATCCTCCAAATGAGCCTCATGCCCCCTAATGAGGATTGAGAAGGTTGCGACGCTCATTCATTGCAGATTATCAATCTGAAGCAACACTATTCGATTTCCCATGGGTGAGATTGAACGTTAATGGGCCATTCACAAAGGGCATCCTGTGTAGTTTTTAATTGTTAGTCTACATAAATATGCACTAAACAGACTCTTTATGTGACCTTTGCGATCAATCTTGCTGTTTTTTCAGCATCTCATGCTATGAGCGCCATATTTTTAAGACACTTCCTTGTCTCTGTTGTTTTTGAACAAAAGAATGCGTCCTGTGTGAATGAGCCCTTATACGTCATAATAATCGTTATTGCATAACTACGTAAATAATCAGTCTTATGATTCAGGAATGGAGCCTAAAACCAAAGTGTGACGAATGAATAACAGTAAAATCCCAAAGATCAATCTAGACATGCATCTGGAGAAATTTTCATTTAGAGGGACTAACTGGTTAATTTCCCCCTGAGGAATGGAAAACTAATACTGTGGCAAAAATAACAGATCTCCAACACAGCATTGCCAAGCAAATCAGCCTTTGGTTCCACTCGGACAAGCACAAAAGGGCAAGGTTAGGTCACATCAAATATTGATCAGATGAAAAACCAGCTATGCAGAGAGAGAAGGCGAGAGAGAGAGAGAGCGAGAGAGCCAGAGAGAGCCAGAGAGAGAGAGAGAGAGAGAGAGAGAGAGAGAGAGAGAGAGAGAGAGAGAGAGAGAGAGAGAGAGAGAGAGAGAGAGAGAGAGATGTACGGGTAGAGATTAACAGAGCAGCAAAAAGATGGAAAGATAGAGAGAGCGAGAGGAAGCCAAAGAAAAGAGAGCTGCGGGAGAGCACAGGAGTGAAGGACATAAACAAAGCACCGGCATCATACCTCTGGTGCAGCTCTTCTTCAACAGATTTCAAGAGGCTCCTGTAAAGAAATAATTTAGCCAATGAAAGATGGTAAGTAACAGGTGATTCTTTTAGTGCAAAGAGCATGTGGAAGCACACGATGAACAGTTTTATAACACATCAAGGGATCCATTAGCTTTCATTGATTTAAGGCTAAATAAACAGGCATTTACTGCTAATTTGTCTCTGATGACACTGGGAAACTGTCCAATGCTTGGTTGTTAAATTTTAAGAGAATTTCTACTTCCGGCTGTCTAGAACCTCTGTTCAAAAGTTGTTTATCTACACTGCACTTCAATTATTGAACAGTAAGGTTTTCTGGACTAAAAGGGATTTAAAATAACAGCACAAATCAGCAGCGAAAAACTAGCGTCACATTTCCTCAAGAAAATACCAGTTTCTGCAAGGTTTTGTTTATGCATCAATAAAATGCTGCATCAGAGAAAATGCACTGCATGTCTTACTATAAAGACGATCCAATTGCGTTTCTGTATGCAAAATATAATGATGATGACGACGATGTCATTACTTTAAGTACATTTTGAAGGATCAACATTCTATCAGCCGATCATAAATCTTAAAAGTCTTAAAAACTATAACATTTACAAACACTAAAACAAGCCCTACATTAACAATAGACCTTTGAACTACAATATTTGACAGATATACAATGGCAATGATAGATGATTATTATTATTATTAGACCTAAGCCACCCTAAATGCTAAAATAATTTTTTTGTATACCATGTGAGAAAATACCATGGCGGATTACTCCATCATAAAGCCAGGGCAGAACAGAGTTCTTCTTGATTCCTAGACATTAATCATTCATAAGATTTAAGGAACACCAGGTACAGGCACTTTTTTAATATAATTTTTTATTTTATTTGTAAAAAAGTATATCCATGAATGCAAGATTTCTACAACAGTACCAGTTACCCAAAAACGGTTTTGCATGATTCCTCCTCTACTGTGGTTACAGCCACTGAGTGGCAAAAAGACTGAGGCAGCATTGGTTTTCAGCTTGAATGCTGCGATAAAACTCAAAACACAGCTAAAACGGGAAAGAGCTTTGAGACTGACTGTACAAATAGATTTGACAAAAAATCTGAGGTATATTTTTACAGATTCCCGAAAGCTACAGAAAAGAGAGGCAAATGGTTCACAGAAAAAAACTGGTCTCCGGGCAGTGAAACATAGATTTGCAGTTATCATTTTGTGTCAATATTTTGAATGTACGTATGCATGTATGTATGTATGTATGTATGTATGTATGTATGTATGTATGTATGTATGTATGTATATATATATATATATATATATATATATTCATGTACACACACATTGGTTTATATACATTGAAGTGTATATGCATGTATGTATAACATTGATATAAGCTTTACGCGATCACCCCAATCTCTCTAAAAACACCCAATTATGCAGAATAAAAGATGGCAAATATTACATTTATGAGCTGTCTACACAATATATAATTATACATTGAATAACAAAACATACATCATGATGACATACATATAGGGTATTCAATAGCCTGACAAGCCAGACCCACATCAAGATGTTTGGTCTGGAAACTCACCATAGACAGGGCTCAATCCGAGGGGCGGGATAAACGGTTGTCTTTCCCTCTGCACGCGATAGGATAGCGCTACACCAACCAGAGCAACGAAGGTGAAACAGAGCTTGTTGATAGATTAAACATTCGCCATATACGGTCGGCTAAACTCCGAACACATCTTCCCTTTTTAAGAATGACTTCAGTGCCGTTCTTTGTCCTTTTCTCAGAGAAAAGCTTAACTCCAAGTCTTCCAGAGTCGTGGTCAGAGCTGATTCGAAAGACCGCCGTTCACCAGTTTCTGTGTTTACTAGAAGCACGCAAACGCAACTCGGCTGTCGTCATTATGGCCCCGCCCACCGACTCTATACACGATGTGATTGGCCCGGCAAGAGTTAGGGGAATACAGCTCAGAAGGGTATTGAAAGTTGCTAGACGACACTCGCGGGCAGATTAAATTTGCTGCCGCTAGGATGCGTCTAGATTTCTAGGCTAGTTATTCAACATATTGACACATAATTATAACTGCAAATCAACCATTGCAGCAATCTATTTGCTTTTCTTATTTGTAACTTTCGGCAGTTTGTAAAAATATATCTTCGATTTTTTGTCAAATCTATTTATACAGTCAATCTCAAAGCACTTTCCATTTTTAGATGTATTTTGTGTGTTTTTCACGGCATTAACCCTGAAAACCAATGCTGCAACTCTTTTTGCCACTCAGTGGGCGTAACCGCAGTCACTCCGACTGACGGTGATATCACGTGCATACCCTCTATTGAATGCTGCCGGATGATGCATAATATCCTTAAAATAATGTTTATAAAATTTGTGTTTTATATTTATGATTTTAAAGTAAACTTTAACGATACAGCATAATTACTTGTATCTCAAAATTTTTAAATAAATAAAATAATTAATATGGCAAAATGTATTATTTATGTCATTATGTCACGTGTCTTTCTACCACTGATCCAGGAGTGGCATTCTCATTTATTTGTACTCAATAACCAAAACAGCACAGGCCCCTGGGCCATTCATCCTGACAATATTGTTCCACTACTCTAGTTACAGTTTCCAAACTGCAGTTTCTAGTTATCATTAACCAAACAGAGGCTGATTACTGCAGCAGTGTATAGACCTGACTAAACAGGAGCGGATGAAGGCTCATATACGGTGAATTGAGATGCTGAGGGGGTGTCTCTCAAAGTGCTCGGGACCCATCTGTTGACAAGAGCTGAGAGCGACACCTCTGATCACATGCAAAGGCACTCACACAAACACAGAGGGAATGGTTTCACTGCCACTCCATCTGGTGTACTCGACCTTCTGTTCACTATATGGCAATGACAGTCAACAATGCACAGGGTGTGTGTATTTTAAAAGAATGCCATTCATACAGATTATATGCAAGCAATCTCAAACATTAAATGTCACACTAGTGAGATGGCAACATCAGGTTCGCGATAAATGGATGTGCAGACAAACAAATATGCAGCGTGAATAAACCTTGCATGTGTTTTTGAACTGTTAATAAACTCTCTTATAAATATAGTGAGCTATATAGATATCTATAATTGGTAAATTTTTATTGTCTGAATCCTGTGAATCCTGGCAGCAGAAAAGCTTTGTTTTTATTCATGTGAAACAGTCTGAGGTGTTGAAACTTACTTATTTCCTCCCATGATGGAGCCTTTAGGGGATCCTTGCTCATAATCCATCTGTAAATCCTGGGGGAAAAAAGAAAAAAAGAAGTCATATAGAGTATACCTTCATCTTACGCTTCAAAACATGCGGAATGCAGGTATGTTTACACAGAGAAGAGAAGACCTGCATGAAATGCCATTGACATCAGATTCAGGAAATATGATCTGTAGGTAAATCTTTGTTCGTAATTAGTGTTGTTTGCTATTATTAATCCACACATGCAGTTTCACAATGGTTTTGCACTTTCAATGTATATTAGTGAGTGAAAAACAATGGAAGAGATGACGAGATGAGCATTCGTCTAGTGTATTAGCTCTACAACAGCAAGCAAGCACACATCTTGCCGTGATTATCATTGTTTTCTTTTTTGGGCTCTAACATCACAAAAGATCATTTGAAGAATGTTTTTATAATTCAGTGAGAGTCAACAGGGTCCAAACAACATTGACTTTCAGTGTATGCACAAAAAAAACACTGAGACATTTTTCAAAATGTCACGTTTTGTGTTCCACAGAGAGAGGGGGAGGGGTAGAGTCATGCAGGTTTTAAATGACACAATGAAAAGTAAATGGTGGCAGAAATTTTATTTCTGTGTGAATTATCCTTTTCAGGTTTACGGTTTTTTTTGTGTTCAATTTAAGGAACAAACACATTTTTACAGTGCAAAGACTAACGGGTTGGATATACAACTTCAATACTGAAAACTTTACTTCTCACTTTGTCTGATGAAATACAATTAGAAATGTTGATTGCACAAGATTGCTGGAAAGGAATTAAATTCATACAGCTCACAATGCACTCCTAATTAGAGCATTGTGGGTGGACTGGGCCATGTGCTATCTCTCCTCCTACTCGCCAATATGATCATTCAAGAAGGCACAGTGACTTAAAATAACTTGGTGTTCATGAATTAATAGAGTCATAAAACAGAGGGAGTATATATTAAATACAGCACCTTATGGATTGAAAAAGTGCAACGTGAGGAATATTTCAGGAACAAGCTGTTTTTAACCTAATGTCTACCTGTGGCATGTTGTTGATTACCACATTTTCGACTCCCCCTGCTTACAGTAAATAATGTAATCTTATAATGGAAGCTAGCCAAGAAACTAATATAATTTGAACCTGTCATGAACAGCTGAAAAAGTAAACAAGGTTAATTAAGCTTTGTATCCACATGAGAATACCAGAAAGTTCCACCTAAAAATGTAAATATAATATTTTAATAATGAATAATGTTGTTATAATGCTATTATTAATAAAATAAATGTATAATATTGTATTTATAACATTTTGATTTTTGATTTCAATTCAATACAAATTCTAATAATATAATTTATAAAAATTGCAAGAAAAAACTAAATTGAACCATTCTGACTAAGACTTTTATACCCCAATATATGCACTGAAGTAGTGGCTGTGTCTCAAAGCTGAAAAATGCGGAGGATGCATACAAAGTTAGAAAAGCATCAAGACACGTCCGAATACAACGTTAGCTTTACTTCCTGTCTCCTGAGATACCTTCATCTGATCGATTTTTGAAGGCAGCATAGATGTATCCTTCACTGCTGTAACAAATGCTCGTCATAAAAAACATTCCCCCTTTCCCTTTTGTCCAAACTAAATCACCGGCCCCAAAGAGCAAAACAAGTTCTTTTCAAAGGCCGTTATCAACCTTGCTGACCTGAATGACCCTAACAGAGACGGTGTCTGAAGCTCTCCTTACCTCCCATCAGCAGACAGCGCCAGCAATTTGGCCTAGAGACTAGAGAAAAACTTGTATAGGAACGGACCTAGACTCCATTTTTCAGAGGTGGAAAGAGTAACAAAATATTCTACTCAAGTAAAAGTACTGTTACTTCAATGAAATTTTACTTAAGTACAAGTAAAATTACTGGTCTAAAAATTTACTCAAGTAAAAGTAAAAAGTAGCTCATTTAAAATGTACTCAGAGTAAAAGTTACTTAGTTACTTTTTTTACAGTGGGGGTGGGGGACTCTCCCCTGTAGGGTTGTGATTAGAATGAGATTTTCACGATATGACAACTGTCTCAGAAAACATCAATTAAACATTTACTGTACCTATTATTAAATGATGGTTATTATCACTTGTTAAAATGATGTTAAATGAATGAAGAAGATTGGTCTTTTTTTATTTGGTTGAACAAATGCTTTATTTTAACAAACTTAAAACCATTTGTTTATTTTGTTTATCAAAATTTCAATAAAACATGTCTAATAAACTAAATTCAATAAATTATTACAGGGCTCTCAAGTCTCACGCATTGGGCGTGAGACACACGCATTTCAACCTGTTCACACGCTCACACGCCACACCTTGTATCTTGTATTTCTCACGCAGAGAAATCGCCAGGGTAACACGCGCGCTGTTAGAGGAATCAAGCGAGTTCCCCACATAGACAGTAAAAGAAATGGACGGAGCGTTCCCATTGACGTCTACGGCGAAAGAATGAAGTCAACCTAGGGGCACTCACTTCCTGATGGCTGAGCGAACTGCGCAGGCTCAGACTGAGCTTGACGACGTAGATGTGACGTGAGCCTCCTGTCTGACAGCTGTGAGTCTTCTAGTAGATGTGGAAAGCGAAAGCTGAATCACGTTGTTTAAATATTTTCTCCCGTTGCTTTTGGCTCACTATGGGCTTCTCCCCATTCTTCCCCCTTGACTTTATCAGACTAGTCTCCAGGACATGTCTCCACGTCCCCCTGATTGTCTCATAGACAGTAAAAGATTGCCTGCGAGCGTCTCCTCAGGTCTATACGGTAATTTCTCAACTGTGCGACAGGGTCGCGTTGGTTATGACGCAATCGTTAGCCTATTTTTACAAAAACAGCTGCTGCGGGGCGATAGTGTAAGATACAAGGTAATGGAGCCTTTTATACATTGTCATGTTTCTTTAGAAATAAACAATGGACAAATGGAGTCTTTAAACGTCTCAGATGTAAAGTTATTCACTGTCAAAGTGACTCAAAAATGAATGGGAGTCAATGGGATGCTAACAGCAGGTGATGGCTTGGTTAGCAATGGCCGCCCCTAGGGGTGGAGCGCTTTCCGAGCGCTAGATTACCCCCTTGGTTCCCCATAGAGTTCTGACGGCCCTGCCACTCACCAGTTAATCTAATAAAAATAGAGACCGAACAGCCAATCATAAAATAGATTTGCTGTATCTGGGTAAGATACAGATATTCCCTCCACCCAAGAACGTTTACGTTCTGATTCCAACATCACATTCTGTGATTCACGCACGGCCTCGCTCATTGAATCAAGTGCTCGCTGAAGTACCGTTAGTTGGCAACTACAAACCCCGATGACAGATGCAGAGACACAAAGATAACGGTGTCAAGTTAAGTTTCTGACAGCACTTTGTGTTTTCTGTTTTTAATCCCTCAACAAAACTTAAAGGAAGCTTGTCTCAATCATGATTTGCATGAAATGCATTTTGCTATACGTTATTCTCTCACTCAGTGAACATCTGTGCTCACCTGCACTCGTGAATGCGGTGATGGACAGCTTGTTCTCATTCGACTGGTGTTTGGATGTGATTTTTTTTTTTAAACTCACTTTCATTAATTAATTTATTAAAAGTAACTCCATTTTGTAAGATCATTTTCATTTCAAACATCACGAGGCAGACGACATTAGTGATCAAATACAGTCGAGTTATTAACACGCTCCACAGCACCACCCAGTGGATTTAGTTATAACTGCGAGATTTAGAGGGATGTATAATGGATTCACTGCATTTAGGCCAGCGAAGCAATATAGTAAAATTTCAATATTATTTTTATTTTTCAAACATTAATTACAGATCGAATATATTCGTGCTCACCCCTATTTATGGAGGCTGAAGTGTAGCGATATAAAATTTGCAATGCAATATGTAAAATGGCAATGCATTTCAAAATTTACATTTTCCATACCAAGTGTGCAACATTTGGAGCAAAATAATAATTCAAATTGAATAATATAATTTACATTTGCTATTTCCTACACTAGTTTTAACATAAAATTTAAATGTAAATTGTATATTGTAGGCTAATACTTTATATAAGTCGCAAAATTAAAATTAAAATGTATTACAGAAATAATTAGATGTGTTTAACATGTTCAAGCAATTCCAAAAATTATGCCACATCACCGCACTAGCCATTATTTTTAATGGAATGGAGACATAGGTGTTATTCAAGCAGTAATTCAATTTTCCATGGTGGCAAAACATTTTTTTTTTACATTTTGTTATTTTAACTGAATTCAGAAATGCTTTTGAAATTAAAAACTTTGCTTTTAATAAACAAAATACATATTTGAAATAAAGACTGTTTGGAGTTGTGTGCTCCGTTACCTGAAGCCACAGCCTTTGTTGGTATTTTGAGTGTACACAAATAAAAGTAGACGATGATGGGGTATTGGTGTGGGAGTTGTTTCCGCTGTCATAAAGAGAGGAAAAAATACAACCATACTGACATAGCAAACAATAATCATAGGCAGCTTGTCTAAGATTATTTGAGAGTAAAATAATCTCTGTTGTAAACCACAGCTCACTTCAGCGCAACCGTGCTCATGTTAAGGTGCCACCAACCCCTGGGCTGAAGGCCTCAAAAACCAACACCAATAAACAACACTAACCATTCTCTCTCACTCTCTCTCTCACAAATACACATACACACTAATTAAATACATATTTATTTTATTTGTACGAATTTGTCATTTTTCATATCAGACCCCCGTACCCAGCCAAACCCACGGCCGAAATCTCACTCTGAACTCAGTTCAAAACTTGAGAGCCCTGTTATTATGAATTAGATTAACAACTTATTTTTATCATTAATTCGTAAAAATGTTTAAGAATAATAGAGTCCATATGTAGTAGACGGAGCAGCTCATTCACAAAGAGAGAACAAGCAGATCATATATTCATATAGCATTCAATGTGTAACGAGTAGAAATATAGTGTGGCCCCTTTAAGAGCTGCGCGCGCTCCCTGAATACCAGTTCTGCATCTTGTGTATGTGCGCACTGAGTTTTGAGCTCCCATGTGTGGGGATTATTCTCTGTTTTTCTGTTGCTAACAGTCAGTTATTTTGTTTTATTGAGTAATGCTGTGGACGGAAATGGAGTTTGTGATGAGAGTTCAGCAGGAAATAAAGCGCGATCTGTTTGACGTCGATCGCCTCCGTGTTTGCATCCACTCCAGATATATATAGTGAGCTATCCGCATTTTTCACCCGGACACAAGCGTTACAAATGTTGTGCTTTAATGTTCACAGACCATGTCGCGATTTGATTTATTTCTAAGGCCTACTGCTCTACATTCGAGTTTTTCGTTCATCCACCAGTTTGCGTGTATTACACCAAATCTACGTTATAATGTAAAGATAATGTTCATGACTGGATTCCGGGATTCCCTCTGCGTCACAGAAATCAATCGGCCTAAGTTATAAACATACCTTTATTTGCACAGAGGGATGTGTGCCCGAACATGTTCTTTGTGTTTCTTCATTTGCATCCACATTTTGTGCAAATTTGATATCCTCCAGGACAACACCACATTATTTTTTTCTATATCCAAAGTATTTCTATACTAGCCAGGAGTTCACGACGGCGTTTTGCTTTCACCTGGGTCTGCGTCACTGACGTCTTGTTCGTCTCCATCTGATATTTGCGCGCATGTTCTCTCCCGCGCCCCGCGCCCTCTATTCAATATTAGTCATTTCCGGAACGCGGTCTTTTTCCTCCTCTCTTTGCATTAATGATTTATTTTTACTCAGTAACGGATGTGGTTTAAAATGTAGCGAAGTACAATACTTTAATCAAAATGTACTTAAGTAAAAGTAAAATTACAGATTTTTAAAACTACTTAAAAAAGTAGAAGTACACAGAAAAACTACTCAATTACAGTAACGCGAGTAAATGTAATTCGTTACTTTCCACCTCTGCCATTTTTACCCAAAATCATACTGTCAAGACTGTTTATAATATTTTCTCTTGTGTTATGAATCATGTATCAGTTATATTAGCTTAGCTATTAACTCTGTAGTTGTGATAATGAAACTCCAAATGTTTAATGTCCAAGTGTAATTATATATCACTGCTTTAATGTTTTCAAATCCTTACCTGGTATCAAAGTAATCACCTTTTAATTTCATAATTAATGGTGTATAGTAGGTTTGGTAAAAATGCATCATAATATTTGTATCATATTCGTGTGTAAAACTACTCAAATTCTCCAGACCACCATAAACATGCAAATAGGGTGAAGAGGGAACAAACACTTTCTCCCGGTCATCTCTGATTGGCCAGAAATGGATGTGACTGATAGGGATTTTAAAGGGGAGGGGGTGAAACACTCAGTTTCAGTCAATCTCATATCAATCTTGAGTACCTATAGAGTAGTATTGCATCCTTCATAACTCAGAAAAGTCTTTAGTTTTATTATATTTATAAAATAAAGTATCTTTACTGGCTGTACCGCGGGGAAAAAACGATCGGCTGGAGGCATATCGTGTGGGCGGAGCTAAAGATTCACTTGCGCGCAGGTATTGCTTTGAGAGCGTCTGAAATCTGTGACGTCCTTAAACGTGAAAAAGAAAACGCTATCCTAAATAAACCAGGGAGATCAATCAGATTTAGCCATACATATATGATCCAGAATCAGATCTAGAGGCTGAAACTGAACAGGAGAAGCAGCAACAACGACAGCAGGACGTCTCTACCAGGCAAGTATAACTGCATTTGCTTAGCGGCTTGTCATGTGCGAGTTTTACAACATTTGTGTGTGTTTACTCGTGGTTTATGAGGACATCATTTTGTTTATGGACTATTGTATGCGATTTAATGTTAAATGGAATAGTAGCGCATTTGAATGAACGAGTCGATAGCTAACAACACAAAGACATTTAAAGCAGATTTACTAACTGCCTGCTTCCAACGCACAACCGTGAACACTTTCAGCATTAAATGAGTCCAGAACTGAACTGGTCCTTGTTTATAAAGCATTGTCGCCGAAATGCAGGGAACAAACAAAAACACTTGCACAACTCCGTTGCTGCTCCAAAAACTCCATCCACTGTCCCATTAACGCTGGATTTTTTAGGAAGCTGTACAGGGTTGTACTTCTTTGATGATATCGTTGGTTTCGTGAAGTCCTGTGACTGCAGTGCGCAGCCGGCGAGTATTTGCTCTCTCGCTCTAGTCGCGCATGCGCCCTTCAGGGAGAAGATCCCTTAGAGCTCGTACAAGGACATTCTGAAACTTGTGAGAAACCAGAAGGAACACTCCATCAAAAGGCCAACTTTTTATTTTATTTTATTTTTTACTTTGTCCAGGTTTAGGATGGGAATCTTTAACGGTGTAAAATGATGATAACTGCCTTCAATGACATAAACTAACTTTGGGGGGGAAATATTTGAAGAGTAATTTTATTGTTTAGTTTGCCTCGCGTCCATTAGAAAACAAAGAGGGGCGGCTATACTGGGACCGGTCACCGGGGGGTGATCGAGGCGCGAAAGCTTCAGTTTCTGAGAGAGGCACTGCAGGCTTGATCTAGACACTAGACCCCCCCTATAACTTGAAGAAAAACTAATTATACTACTATGTCATGCATTCTGACTTATTAACACTGTTAAAAAGTTGGATTCTCATTGGCCAAAAAATAAAATAAAAAATTAGTTGGCCATATGACAAAGTATCTCTCATCCAAACACACTCCTTCTGGATTCAAATATGGATACAATTTTTTTGTCCGAGTATGGGCCTGAATTGCTTGTATGGGCACTTCTCCCAGATGAGCACATGCGGAGCGTGCACATCAACGTGCTTTATTTGGGCTACGGAAGCTGTCGGCAGCGCTGGCATTTTGTTTTTAGACCACAAAATCAACAATGTCACAAAAGAAGTATGTTTCTGGTTATGAGGGAAAGATAACCTTGTTTAGCTTCCCCAGCGTTAAACATTGGATGGAATTTGTTTATCCAGTTCTCCAAGTGTGTTTGTTTGTTTCCGGGCGTGAGCCCACTGCACTCCTCCAAATCGGTACAGCGTATCTGTCTTTTATAAGTATGATAAAACTAAAGACTCTTCTGAGATATTAAGGATTCAATTAGGTATTCAAGATTAACATGAGATGAAACCCCTGAAACCCCCTCTTTAACTTCGTTTGAGTCAACGTGAACCATCCAGAAGAACCCAACGAACGGTTTAATGCACTCCTAGCAAGTCATCAAGAATCTGCGGATTCTGTCGCATCTGGAACTGCTCAGCAACCAAAGTCAATGGAAGTAATCACCTGTAGTCTTTAGATGCATTGTGGCGCTTTAAGGTGACCTTGATTCTTTGATGAAACATTTCGTCGACGTACATATTTTTCTTGTTAGCTAATTTGCTACACTGCCTTTAATATCCAACAATCCTGTGCATTTCATTAGTGACAGTTAAGACAAAAAAATAAAGATGACATCTTAAAGTTGCGGTTGGTAGTTTTTGTGTGCAAATGTATGTTTTTGATCAACGTTTTCCACTTTTGATGTAATTTCTAGTAAGAAATCAGTATCGTAGAATTAATATTTTGGCATAGTTACTACTAAAGCTTGCCCTATTTTGTTGTAGATCAATTAACTGTTTCGTTAGGTACTTTTGTGCATAAACACTGCTTGTAAAGTCATTGCCTGATAAGGTAGCTTTTGGATGCTGCCAATTTCACAGATGTGGTAAATAGACATTAGGTTTTTTTAAAAATCTGGAACATTCCTTTAAGGGAAAAGCTATGTCTCATTTTTGGGGGGAAGTTGGCTACAGAGCTAATGCATTAGAGGAGACATTTTGGCATTCTGGCAGAAGATTTTGCTATAAAAAAATCAGGTCACTGATTAAACCTGAAAACCTTCTCTCCCTCAAACTCTTTCTTTAATTTTTCTCTCTGCTGCTACTTCCATACCCTTCTCTCATTTTCCCCCTCTTAATGTCTCTCCAGAATACAGCTTTCAGCCATGCAAAACCTCATTGATTTTGCCCTGCAGATTACCAAACCAAATTTCCTTTACACAGCAAACTGTCATATACTTATTCGCTGGCTGCCTTTCTGCTGATGGGAGACTTTTCAGTAAGAGTGATGGAGAGAGAAAGGATGGAAGAGTAAAAGCTAACAGAACATCCCAGACTATCCGCTTCACTGCTTCTGTCACTGCTTCCTTTCATCTCTCTCCCTTTAGTTTCTTCATAGGTAGTCAAAGACACTGATTCCAAGCATGTGATTCGCTGTGCCAGCTCAGTGTGTGGGCTTCAGACCAAATAACAAACCGTTTCTTTGCACAGGCATAACCACGTGCTTTTTGAAACTTTCTCCAATATTTTCCTGTCACTAATAAAATAAAAAGACAAAAAGACAAAAGTAGTATCCACAACCCTACCTAGAAAAAAAGGGTTAGAAAAAAGGTGTTAGAAAATATAAATAGGCCAACTTTTCAATTTGCATTACAATTAATTTATTATCATAAGTCATTTTTTAATATATATATATACATTTCAAATCAACTTCTGTATGTAACATTGTGAATTAAGTGACTTTAATCCAGAACATTCATGATGAAAATGAATTGTTAATAACTTTAATCAATAATATCAGACCTTTTAAACTTTGATGATATTATGCATTAGAGCCTCTATAGAGCCAATCTCATGGCGCTTATGCCAGCTGTGTATAAGAACCAACACACAATGCAACACCATCTTTGCAGTTTATAGATGCATACAAAGACGAATCACAATTCAGTAAGCAAACAGAGGAAAAATAAATGGCCAATTGGAATTCAGTATGCAAATACTGTTCAGCACGGTAGGTGTTCACAATAGCTTGGTGTTGAAAGGGAGCGTCGAGGTTGTGTCCCTGCTGCAGAATTAGCTGATACCTCAAACAAACCGTGCGAGCTGGGGTTGTTGCGCAAAGCGTTGCTGAGGCAATGTTTTCCCCCCTCACTCACAGACCTGCAGAGCACTTTGGTTTAACCGTCCCTGTGGGACACGCACAGGCACTTCAGACTCTTTATTTCTTCCTCCCCCCTCTCTCTTTTCTTGTTTTTTCCCCATTTGTTCGCCTTCTCCGCCCCACTCAACATCCATTCCATCTGTCTAACCCTAATCTCTCTCTCCGTTCCCTCTCCTTCACTCTTGCTCGCTTTCAAGATGTGTCTGATTGTGACAAGCCCTAAAAATAAAGCCCCTCAGAGGCCTCGACTACATAAAATGCTTTGCTTTGCAATTTCAAAGTGCTTTTGATTACTAAAAAGTGCAGCAATCTATCGACTTTGAGGGACGTATCTTTAAATGAAGCTAGAGGCTAAAATACCTAAATAAAATGGATTTACCACAAAGATTTGACATGACAGAAAGAGGCAATTATATACAGGCAAGCTGAAAAGACACAGACTGCCATGATCTAAATACGATAAGGCAGCAGAGTGAATGGCGATGAAATGAACAAAAGATATGAAATCACATATGGGAGGATAAGTACACTACACAAGCGCTGCAAAGCAGACAAGATGCTATGAAAAAGACAATTTAAAAAAAGATAGGGGACGCGAAGACAAAGAGTAAAATACAAAAAATACCAGATTAGATCTTGCAGTGTAGTATATTTCTTCGGCACAGTCCAAAAAATCGTCAGTGTCGGGCTGTTTAGTAGAAGGACCAAGAAACTTCAGTTAATCACAAACACGTGACACCCATGTGGTTTCAAAGAAACAACAATTGATGGGTTATTAGCGGTTGGGGTGGTTGATGGGTGAAGATGTGTTTGCAAAGACCATGTCCAGCAGACTCAATAGACTTTTAAACATGTCTGTGGATTAAATGGACAGTCCATAACTGCTGAAAAGTGCTGTTGTGCTGTTATGTTCACAGAGGGTGCAAAGTTAGTTAAAATTCTACTCTTTTGCCATTTCAGGATGCATTAAATTGATCACAAGTTGACAGTAAAGACTTTTACTGTTCATTGTTAAAAAATGCTCTTCATTTAAGAATTGTCCCCCCCCCCCAAAAAAAAAATCAACTCGATTCCCATAAAAATATTTAGGCAGCACAACTGCTTTTTCAGCACTGAGAGCTTAAGAAATGTTTGTTGAGTGCCAAACGATTTCTGAAGGATCATGTGACTGAAGACTGAAGTAATGTCTGCTGAAAATTCAGCTTTGCATATGCTAGCGACATTATAGAAATATTAATCGAAAATGTTATCACTTGAATTGATGTTTTACAATTTAAAAGCCTTAACAACCCACCATTTTCAGCAATTATGTAGTGCTTTTTTAGAAACAGTAGAGCAACTTGATGTGACTCCAGGAAATAAAAAGAAAAATCAAAGCGTGGGGGGGAAGTGAGGTTCTTCAGATGTGAGGTTTCATTCAGAAGATGACATCATAAGCAGGAAGCTACAATGGGAATCGACATTAATTTGATGCCCTGCTGTTAAAAATGATCTGGTTTATGAAAGGATGACAAATCCAGTTAACAACATGAGAAACACAAGTGCTCAAATGAGACAAAGATGAGTCAACGCTGCATTTTTCTGCAGCGCTTAAAGGAAGTCTTATTGATTAGATGCCACGGAAAGCTGCATCTAACCTTTCAATTATCGCGGTGGTGAGAGTGCGAGACAGACGTCTCAAATGCACAACAGTCAAACACGGTGCAAGAGAAAACAAGCCGCTGTCAGTAGACGACCTGGGATTGAGGTGTACGTGAGGAAAATATTACATAATAGTAAGTGCCAGCTTATAGGAAAAATCATTGGGAAGTGTCTGCTATACTCGGGTATGAGCTTTGTGAACAGCTAGACAGGCAGTCTGATTTCAAATTAAGCTTGAGGTGACTGGGTGGTTTCACACTTGCTCTGTTCCAAAACTTAGTTAGCTCCCAATGGAGGGATCACGGGCACGCTCCCAACACCGGCATCGTATATATTCTTCATTAAAAAGAGAATGTTTTTAATTCAAGTGAATAACTAAAAAATTCAGTTTAATTAAAAAAATTATAAATTTACATGATTCATGAGTGTTGTGTTTTTATGCTTTTTAAATATTTTTATTATTATTATCACTTATTTTAATTATAATTATATCAATTATATCTTATTTAATTATATCATGTATTATTATAATATACAATGCATGTATTATTTTTTATTACTATTGTTATATGGTTGTTATTCATAAAAAACATTAAAACATAACCCAACGGTCGGCCAATTTGTTTTTTAAATCAGAAGATTACTGAAGAAATTAAAGCCCTTAAAAAAATAATTTTATAGAACTTTTTCTTCAAATCAAATGTACTGAAAAATAATGCAAATGTACTGATCCAAACATTTCATACAAAATACATAATTGACTAAATAATTTGATGATTGGAATTGGGAAATTACTGGAAAAGCAAATGCATATGTCTAACCAAAGATGATAACAAAAAAATGGAGCCCTCTAACAGGTTTTAAAGTAGTGTTTCCATTGTAACAATTTCAACAGTCAATTTCAACAGTCCAATTTCAACAGTTTTCACAGGATTTTGAGTGTTAAAGGTCCCATTCTTCACGTGTTTTCGAAGCTTTGATTATGTTTACAGTGTGCAATATAACATGAGTTCATGTTTCGCGTGTAAAAAAACAGTATTTTTCACACAATTTACTTATCTGTATACCACTGTTTCCTCTGTCCTAAAAACGGCTGATGATTTCCTTGTTCTATGAAGTCCCTCCTTCAAAAATACGTAACGAGTTCTGATTAGGCCAGCGCTTCCCGCGCTGTGATTGGACAGCAGCTTAGCGCACGTACCGGAAAGGTCCCGCCTCTTATCATAACGGGTAGATACGATACGCGCGCTCAATGTTATTGCAAAAATGTCTATATTGCCTTATCAATTTGAGCCGGAATCAGACCCGGAGAATATCGAAGAGGATCGATTACAACCTGCTCAGGAAAGACTTTTGCTGGATGTTTCAGAATGGTAAGCTGTCTATTCAGTAGTTTAAACTGATCATTACAAACACCAACAATCGATGGTGTCTGAATGAATTACTACACTTTTATATGCTAAGTTTTTCGGATTAGTTTCAATTACCATCTAACGTTAGTTAACAAAGCTAAACAGCGTTGCACTTTGTGCCATGAGTTACATAAACAGTTAAACGGACCAACTTAAATAATAAAATACACTTACCGGTTGTGCACCATAAACAACGGGAACTGCGTCATCTTTTAAGAATAATCTTTCTGCGAATCCGGCATTAAACTAATAGAGATTGAGGAAGCAGTCCTCAGCAAAATGTGCTGCACATAGTTTTAAATTGTGATTATAATTTTCCAGAACCGAGTTAAACATAAACTGTAGCCATTGATCTCGTACATCGTCCGTGGGAAGGCCAAACAAAGGTGATTTGACTCCGGGATGAAAATAACAGCGTTTCAATGGCATGGCGACAAACACACTACAAAAACAACGCTTCCTATTCTCGACCTGCGAGAGCAAAAGGACAACACCCCCGAATTTGCGTGTTCTTGTGGGCGGAGGGTTCGTCAACAAAGGTTTTAGTTGCGTCATTAAAGCAGGAAGTGCAGGGCTGTAGTCCAAACCGGCCGTTCGCTGTAGGCTTTGAAAGGGAACTTCTGTTAAATAAAATATCTCGCTTGGCATTGAAATTTGAGCTTTATAATTTTACAGGTATTATTTATGATCTAACAGCAACATTACACACTAACTAAAGTATGAAAGATGGAATTGCAAAGATTGGGACCTTTAAGGCTTTTGAAAAATACCTAATTTATGATTATTATTAATCATCATATCATTCAAAGAGGTTAAAAGCATGCCAAGTGTCCTGCTATTGGTACTCTGACAGTTAACAATCTAAAGAGCTATCAACATTTTTTCATCATTTAATAATGAGTGTGTGTATTTTATGGTTAACAGAGCATATGTTGTTAGCTTAGCAACATGCTAATGCCAAACTCTACTGAAATCAATTGTGAGTTGAGCTGCCTATGTAGAACTTTCTAATGAATGAGATTCCTTATAAGGAAGCTGCCTATGCAAGCAGTAGGCAGCTCACTAGGTTTTGGAACAGAACCAATATGATGTAATTAAGAAGCATAAAGTGTGTTCTGATTGGTTGAATTGTTTACCGTTACAGGAAATCTCAAAGCAAAAAGCAGTTCATGACATGGTACTCACCGGTTCATGGTGCGGTTTCGTCTCTGTTGTTAAAGGAGGGTCAAACTTCACCTGACCGACTGCAACAACAACAAAATTTTTTTTTTATAATTATTAAAGCGACAGTCTCTCTACTTTTCCCTACTTTCTCTGTATTGTACAAAAATATATCAGCATATGGGCCTGAAATGACATGAGGGTGAGTAAATACTGACAAATCACTCAATTCCTTGATATAACTGGTTGAAGTCTGAACATAAATAATCATATCATGAACACTCAAAACCACACATTTCTTTAAGTCAGTATAGCTGTCTGGTAGGTATGTTACAGAATCCAAAGAAATCCCCCAGCAGATACTGACAGACAGATCATGAGAGAGAATTTCTGGTATACTGCTGCAGACAGAGAACTGAGGCTGAGAAATTCACTCAGCCACGCTCAGGAGAGCAGAAGCACCTGTCAGGTCTGCCCAGGGGAGAAATCCAACAAATACTCACAGTTAATCTCTGACAGAGTCTTCCCTTCCCGACTGGTACGGCTTGTTGAGCGAATCCGATGTGGAACAGACACCGGAGGCTAGGGAGAAAAAGAAACACACATAAACACACACAACCAAAAGAAAAAATAAATGCACACACTATACACTAACACATTTTCGTTTGAAAACTAATGTTTTCCTCTCCGTTTTGGCCTTCCGACAAACTAAGACAGTGCTTTTATTAAAGAAAACAAAGCTTTCTGAAAGCGAAGTAGGGTAAAATGTGTTTTCCAACTTTTTAGTGTGGATGAGAACGTTTTAAAAAACGGTTAAAAAAACTAGTGTGGATGGAGAGCGATTTTAAACAAAAGCCCTCTTTTCAAATGTATCCGGATTGATGTAGAAGTATAGACTGGGTAAACCCAGCCTGATCTGCCGGCGATTTGATTTCGCCCTGCAGCTCAGGCTGGAAACCTGTACATATTTCTATCTTGCTTCTGTTACAAATTTGCAGGGAACAGTCACAAACCGGCTTATCCACCTGGCGCGCTATTGGCGGGTTTAACACAATGATGGATAAAGAAGTGATGGATCGTTGGACTGATTGGTTGAAGGACTATCCAATTGTGTACAGAGTCATTTGAACTACGCCCGTTGATCACGCCTTTTGTGCAGTCCATTGAAAAAAAAAAAAATCAGGTCTCCAATTGAAAATTTTCAAGTGATTGATCACATCTAAGTTTTTCAGTTGGCCGAATTTAATTTCTGTAAATTAAATTGCATCAATTCACAGAATTTCAATTGGGCCAACTGAAAAACTTAGATGTGATCAGTCACTAGAAAATTTTCAATTGGAGACATTTTTTTTTTAAGGTGTAGAAAATACAGAGCAGAATCCCCAGACCGATGTTCAATCTTAAAATATTGAGCTTGGTCTGGTGATAGCCAGACAAGTAGAAGTAGGTAATTTTTAGAGCATTAATGACAATGAAATCAAAGTGTTTTATTACAGTTTTGAATTCATTTGAAGGTTTAAGTTAGCCTAGAAATCTAGACGCACCCTAGCGGCAGCAAATCTAATCTGCCCATGAGTGTCGTCTAGCAACTCTCAATACCCTTCTGAGCTGTAAAAGCCAAACTCTGGTCAGGCCAATCACATCGTGTATAGAGTCGGTGGGCGGGGCTTAACATAATGACAGCAGAGTTGGGCTTGCGTGCTTCTAGTCAACACAGAAGCTGGCGAACGATGGTCTTTCAAATCAGCTTTGACCACGACTCTGGAAGACTTGGAGTTAAGCTTTTCTCTGAGAAAAGACAAAGAACGGCACTGAAGTCATTCTTAAGATGGGAAGATGTGTTCGGGGTTTTGCCGACCGGATACGGCGAAAGTTTAATCTGTCAACTAGCTCCGCTTCACGTTGCTCTGGTTGGTGGTAGTGCTATCCTATCGGGTGCAGAGGGGGTTTTAAAGACAGCCGTTTATCCCGCCCCTCGGATTGAGCCCTGTCTATGGTGAGTTTCCAGACCAAACATCTTGATGTGGGTCTGGCTTGTCAGGCTAAGTTTAAGTGGCTAAATGAAGTCCAACATAGGGTAACTCTCACATCATGAAATGTTTGGGTCTAATTTCAGCAAAAATTATAAAAAAATAAAATGTATATTATTTTACAACAATAAACAATAATCATCCTGTTCATTCATTAAATAAAAGATGATTACCAATGATAAAAAAAAAGGTATTTATAAAGTGTGTAACTGTCATTTAATAAAATTAAAAACGTGACAATGCAAAAGTGTTTTAATACTATACTTAAAATATGCAAAATATAATGTATTATTTTCTCTTTTGATTTTGAGTTACAACATGACGCAGACATTTCTTGATGGTTTTCAGTCAGTTCACCCTTGTGTTTGTGAACTTTGATTGAATATTATGTAACATGTATTATATAAAAGCATTTTAATTTCAGCAATTGCCATCATTTCATTTAATTATGTATATATCAGCATTATGCTGCCATTTAATCAGCATCCAAAGATTGAAAAACCCATATTGATCACTATTAAAGCAATCTGATTTGACGTGGTTTTTATGCATAAACAACATTAAACCAAAAAAGTCGAGATTGTAGCTGCTCTCAATCGATAGCTTGCATATTAGTGCGCCATTCTTAGCAGATCAGAAGGCCCGTTAAGATAAAAACACCCTGTCAGCAAAATCTGCACACATCAATACATTTAAGACAAGAGCGGCTTAAATGCTTACACTTCAGATATCACTTAGTGCCATCACCAGAGACTCAGTGGAGGGCAAACTCCACAAGCTAAAAATACATGCCAGGCATCACTCTCTGATAACAGTAGGGGTCATGATGCTGACCCTCTGAATCCCTATCTGTCTGACGCTGCTGTCCTGTCTCACAGCAGCCCAAGAGAAAATCATTACGGCCTACTGGGCGTCCGACACCCGAGTCCCTGATGACTATCCAGAAAAGTTTGCTGTCATTCATGAATCAGAGAACACCTTCCATCAGCAACACACACATGCCTGTGGATATGGAGGCACATGCATAAGCACCACACATAAAAACACACAGTCCTGCAAGGGTCCAGGAAACTAAATGGTCACTGAAGGACATCCTTCACTTTAGTTTCACACCAGCGGGGCTGAAGTAGATGTGATGAGGAGAGATAAGACAGAGGAACAGACGCACGACCTTCAGACAACAAGGACACAGCAGGGCTCTGAAATAGAAATAGACAGCATGCCAAACACTGCGCCCTTCCCTCAGCGGATGCCTGTGAATATTCTATCACACCTCTTAGCACTTGAGCCACATGGTACAGTGACTAAAAAAGATATTATCTTTGCTTTCCAAAAATCTATACACTATATGCATTTCAAATAAATGCAGACTGTTAATTTTATTGAGATTAAATTTAACAAACGGGTAAAAAAAAAAAAAGGGCCATTTAAGAACATCATATTTTCAAAAATGTAGGCCTACATTTTAAATTTTGATGTATTTATATATTCGTTTGTTTTCTCTTTAAGCTGATTTAAAATTTGAGGTAAAAAAACAAATGTGGCTGGACATGATTCTCATTAATATATTACAAAATGACAATTTTCTATGAAAATAATGAAAATTATAAACTCAAAAGTGGTGCTAAACTTGTATTATTTTCTTTATATTTAGGGGTTAAGTATGACCTTGACATGCTCTTGACAGGTTTCATAAGGGGGGAAAAAAGAAAGAAAAAGTTTTATAAATAAAAAAATTATCAGCTAAAATGAACAATTATTAAATCTATAAGCTGAACATTTCAATATATGAAAGTATTTATATTATATTTATTTTTGTTGTATTGTCTTTTACTTTATCTGATTTAAAAATATTTAGATTTTATGAATGACTCCAGGCATGATTCTCCTTAATATTTTACAATGAAAATTACAACCAAATTCAAAAATAAAATAATAATAACAATCTTAATGGTCATGAAACTTATTTATTTATTTTACATTTAGTAATTAAATACGACCTTGACATGCTCTTGCCATTTTTCACGAAATTCAACCCAATATTGAACATTATTTGCACTCCATGACGCAATAATTTTTTCTAAAAGCTCTTTGATGCTGATGTTCCGTTAAACCCTTGAAGCAAACTTCAGCACAAAGAGGTCAGACAAAAATCTGTTGTCAACGGATCCAAATCCAGCTTTTGAACTGAACTGAGCTTCCGTTTCCGAAACCGACCCCTTGAGGGATCAAAACTCCAATCAAAAATCTGCAAAGCTCTCTAAAACATCCATGGGCATGCCTGCGTAACTCGCGCACTTATACACACACAAAAAATTTAACACAGCTATTTGAGCAAACAAGCCAACACACAGCATGCACAAATGTTTGTCTGGGTTAAAAACACTTTTGATAAACCAACACGCATAAAGCCACTTTCGTTATCAACACTAAATTAACACTTATTAATGAAAACATTTCCAGATGTTCATTCTCACACACACACACACACACACACACACACACACACACCACACGTATACCTTTCTGCGAGCTGCTAAGCGAAGGACTCGCCGGGAGAGAGGAGAGACCGGTAAAAACAACCCTCTGTATTTAAACTTCAAGAGCAGGAGAGGGGAAAAATGAATAAGAGAAGAAGTGAGCATGAATGGATGCCTGGGGAAATGGGTAGAACAGGGAGAGATGAAATTAAGGAAAACTATGTCCTTAAAAAAAGTCTTCATTTTCGCTGGGGGGCTGTAGAAGAGGCCAAATGATTTCACAAATCTTGATCAGCAGAAATAGCACTGTAGCAAAACCGGAACTGTATAAACCTGATATTAGAGACAATCGAAACGAATGACTGCCATCAAAACAACCATTACAGGCTTATAATAAAGAAAGTAAGCCATTGAAAAATATCACCACAGTAAAACGGTTGACGTATTGAAGATATAAACTCATGGGGCTCATCAAACTGACATCCCTGCTCTTGGGATTGAGAGGCTACTGTAGTCAGTTCGATCAGCTGGCATTTTCCGAGCTCTGTTTTGTGAATAATAGTCCCGAAGGGGCTGGCATTCTTGAAGTGATAGTTATGATAACACTGAGAATCACACAGGGAGAGATATACTGTACCTCCGGCTCTGGGTCATCATCATCCAGGTCTGTGTAGGACGTGTGGTCGGGGTTGTTCACTTTATCCAGCAGTTCAATCGCCAAAATACGACTCAATGGTTGGGACACAAAGGGATGCTGAATAGAGACAGTTAAAATTGCAGTGTTAGATATGCCATTTGTTTTATTTTGTTTACAATTTACAATTTTTTAAATGTTTTGAGAACATTTGAAAAACATAGATTTAGATAAATAATAATTATAAATAGAAAAATAGTATATGCAACTCAAAACAGTTATATAATTTTTTATTTATAATTTAATAAAAAGTTATATAATTTTTTCATATTAAATGATGTTATTATAATTATATAATTTACAAAATATTATTTATTTGACAAATAATAGTAATTAAATCCAATAGAATTTTATAATTAAAATACAAAATAATATATATATTTTTAATTTTTACCTTTAATATACTTTATAATTATGAGTGCAAACATTTTAAAAATGAACAATACAAGATGCATAAAAGCCCATCCTTACCTGTAATAACTTGTCAGCCGGTGGCCGTTTCTTTGGATTTTTCGTCAATGCCAATTTCACAAAATTGTGGAAATTATTGGTCCTCCAGAACATAAAGAAGAGTCTCCATAAATCTTACACGTCACAAGCATTTCGACCATGAGGCCATGCAGTTTGTTAGCTCTAAATCTAATTGAGCTAATTTGATTTAACAGAGCTGCAAGGTAATGGAGAAGAAACTATTCGGCAGATGACCTGACCGGATTCATAAATAGCCAAGATAAGAGAATGTCAGGGCCAACCTTAATCAAAATTCATAAAAATAACTGTTTAGGGCAAATGAAAGTTCTTTGCCCAATTTTCATAGGTGATTAATGATATTAAAGAACAGGGCATATAAAACACAAACTGAAACTCACTGAAATCTCTTCGTAAAAGTATTTTTCACACAGAGGTAACATAATCATGCCTGAAAATGTAATCAGCACTTACCATTTAACTTTGTCTTTTAATTTGGGGGGTTGAAAGTTGCTTTTCGTCATCAAAAACAGAGCTCTGGAGAGAAAAAAATGGGTTGATGTCACCAGCAGAAAAATTGTTTGGCTTAGAGAGAAAATTTGGGTAAATTTTAACTCATCAAACGATTTAGTGGTTGCATTTTTCTTTACAGTATGTGCACGTACAAACCCGATTCCAAAAAAGTTGAAACACTGTACAAATTGTGAATAAAAAAAGAATGCAATGATGTGCAAGTTTCAAATTTCAATATTTTATTCAGAATACAACATAGATGACATATGGCATCATCACATCTCATAAAAGTTGGGACAAGGCCATTTTTACCACTGTGTGGCATCCCCTCTTCTTTTTTTAAACAGTCTGCAAACATCTGGGGACTGAGGAGACAAGTTTCTCAAGTTTAGGAATAGGAATGTTGTCCCATTCTTGTCTAATAGGCTTCTAGTTGCTCAACTGTCTTAGGTCTTCTTTGTCGCATCTTCCTCTTTATGATGTGCCAAATGTTTTCTATGGGTGAATGATCTGGACTGCAGGCTGGCCATTTCAGTACCCGGATCCTTCCTATTTACCTATCCCAACTTTTTGGGAATTTGTAGCTCTCATGAAATCCAAAATGAGCCAATATTTCTATTGTGAATAAAATCTAAGTTTATGAGATTTGTAAATGATTGCATTCCTTTTTTATTCCCAATTTGAACAGTGTTCAAACTTTTTTGGAATCGGGTTTGTACACCGTACGCACCTAGGAAAGTACTGGTTAATATGAGGTAACTACATGGGTTAATGTTAGGTATGGGTTTTATATATTTATTACCCAGTTTTTATAATTAATAGGATAAATACATAATATGTATATGTTGAACAGTACTGTAAAATAAAGTGCTATAATATAGTTTCACTGTCCAGTGTGAGTGAGAATTCGGCATTTACAAAAGATGATCAGAATATGATAGAAAAACTACCAGCATTTAAACTAGAAAATAACTCTCAAAAAGTA